>NW_009914916.1:84768-95639 GCF_000696875.1 Nestor notabilis
CCCCCCCCTCTTACCATCAGGCCACTGTGGGGACATGCCGCAGTGCAGCCTCATGACCATGGGTGCAAAAGCCATCTTGCCTTCCACACAGTGCTTCCGGATTGAATCAATGACTCCAGCTGGGAAGTGGATGTGGAGGTCGCACAGGAAAATGATGCTGTGTGGGTCCTGGAACCAACCACACCGGTTGGGAAAGAAATAGGTTGACTTCGAGTAAGTCTTTCTTGAGGGGCAGGAAGACAGAGATGTGGGAGAGAATTAAAGAGCCATTTGTTGCTACCTCAGAAACTGAGATCCTAGGGGCTGGCAAAACAGTGGGGGCGAGAAAACCAGCCACTGAGTGGCTGTTCAACAAAGGGTGTGAAATACTGTAATTGTGACTTGTCAGAGCCAGTATCACAAAGCTGATGCTGCTGGTCTCCCTCCTGTCCAATAGTCCAAGCAGAAGGAACAAGAACTGAATGGACCACAGGTTCCTTAGAATAAAGGGTGAGACCCTTATTCTAGAAGGACAGGAAACACATCTACATTTGATATGTTCTGCTAGGTTATTCCCTTCCCTAAAACCCCAATATGTTCAGTGTGAAAGACAGAGGTAGCACCAAACACATACTAGGAACTTCCCTGTGCCCCCCAAGACCCTCAGGCTTACCGTCACGAGGTCTATCCCTGCCTGCAGGCCAGCAGAACGCTCAAAATTCCCAGTGAGCTTCAAGTACCGATAGCTGGGGGTCAGAGGGGAAAGTGAAGTTGAGTGCATGCATGCTGGCGACCACAGAAAGCACCACTAGCAGCAGTACACCGCAGGCATCATGCTGTGGAGCTGCCTGTGCCCCTGTGCACCCTCTCAGGGAGAAGGAAAGCCTTTGCCTTGTGTGAGTGCACAAACTCAGCACTGCTCTAGGCCCCAGCATGCCCTGAGGGTCTTCCCTCTTATGCAGCAAGGATAGGACAGTCCCTAGCAAAAGTCTTTTCAGCTCTAGTCCAGCTCTATCCTAGGGCTAGACGTTTTACTGTGAAGCCCAGTACATGAGGGAAATGACCAGCAAAGGCTGATACACATCGGAGTAGAGTAAGCCAGACAGTTACTCCAGCAAGTGGAGTCCCCCAGAGGTCTACACACTCTGTGTCCCATTTCTCACAGCTTTCTTGTCCTCCCTCTGCCCCATTACTGTGAGACTTTCTTTCTCTTCTCTCTTGCAAACTTGAACAAAAGCCAGGAGAAGAGAGATACATCTGAATGGATGACTACAATAAGTATTGCCATACCATTTTATAAGACTATTATATACAATATATGTGTATATAATTATATACATACACATAATTATATATTATAACAACAATATATTCATGTATATGTGCAAGGTCTGGATGAATGTTATCTTTGGGATATCATAGGAGGCTGTGGCTGGTCAATACACAGAGACGGGCAGATGTGCTGTGTTTGCAGGCTATGCATGTGAGCAGTTCTTTGTGACCAAGCAGTACTCTCACCTGTGCAAGGTAGATCGTTTCAGAGCCTTCTCTACATCCATGTCATCACTGCTGTAGTCTGTGATGATGACATTGAAGTATGGATCTTTAGTGACTCGGAACAACTCTTCCATATCAGAGATGAACTGCAGCACCCAACGTGCCTGGTTTTTCACTGGTTGTATTGCAAGAAGGAGAGAATCAAAGCAAAACTGATTTCAAAGACACTGTGGCTTCTCAACAGGCAAGGCTTCTTGCCTCCCCTCAAGCCCCGCTAACCTTGCAGGGATGCTGAAATAGGCCCAGGCTGAAAATCTGGACTAAAGAGCCCAGGAATCAGTGTTAGTTCTTTCCCAGGGCGTGACAGGAGTTTTCTGTGAGCTTACAAGCCATGGAAATTTGGGCTCTGTCATATTTCTGAGGGGGTTTAACTTGGAGAGAACAGAAACTGAAAGTGACTCAAATAAGACAATTGAGACCGGCCCAGACCCACTGTTCAGGAGTGCTCTCCTGGGAACCTCCCACTGTGCCATCACTCGATGTCCCCCTTACCTGGCACCACGAAGTGAACGACAGCACGGTGGTTCCAGGAAAAGCCCTGTGGCCAGCACAGCTCTGGCTCATTTGCCACAGCCATCAGGTGCCGCCGGCGACCCCACGCCAGGTTCCTCATCTTCCTCTCCTCCTCCTCCTCGCCGCCAATGCCCTGCCAGCCCTGAGCGAAGACGTACTCGCTGAAGCGGACGAGCTGCCCTCCCTGCTCCAGCAGCTCCATCTCCAGCAGGTAGCGGCTGCCCCGCATGCGGTCCTGGCGCTTCTCCACGTTCACAATACGCTGCAGCTGGAACCGCCTGTGGGAGATACAGCTGTGGTGGGCATGTCCCCTGTACACCAAGCCCCTCTCCCTCCGCCAGCCTGTTCGGCTCTGCTAGGCTCTTTCCTCCTGGCTAGCACAAACCTTTTTGTCCCCAGCCTCCCTCTGCTTTGCTGCATCACTTCCAAAGTCCCATGGGAAGGCTTAGCACCTGTTTCCTAAACCTACAAGCATGTGGGATTAGACCTGGGATGCCAGCCAAGTTGGCAAGGGAAATGAAATAAAGGTGACACAGAAAATAACAAATGTGACTGAATGGTTGAATAGTAAGTGTATTCAACACCTCCCACAGTGATCTTGGCACAAGGAGTATGTCTGGGCTAGTGAAATTGGCTTATGACAGCTTATCAGCCAATAACATAGAGTAGGACTGAGCAATTATCCAGTAAAAACTGGGGTGAGCTATAGGGTCAGAATGGCCAAAACAGGATGAAATGTCAGGTCATGTCCTTTTGGATCACAAGAGTTTCTGCTGTAAAATAGATGCTCATAAGTTAAAAACACTGAGAAAAGCTTGTGTGTACTGATCAGCTAGGCTGTAACTGTCACTGATGTGATCCTGAAAAAAATAAATGCACTCTTAAGATGTAGCATTAGAGCTACTTCCAGCAGGGGTTGGGAACTAATAACATCCGTTCTATAAAACATCCAGGATCCTGGTCACTTATGTACAGGAAAATTAATCCAAACCGAAATCCACATGGAGAAGGACAGATAGGAAAATTATGGAAATCGAGGCCAACACAACAGAAGGGTCAGGAGTTGGATTGTTTAGCTTATAGAAGCTTAGAGAAGGTACATTGGTTTGCCAGAAAGGCAATCAAGATGGTAGGTCCTGAGAAGAAAAAGAACCATATTGAGACCATGTGAAAACAGAGTACCAGAAAAAGTTGACCTCCAGAGGGTCATCAAAGAAGTGAAGACCTCAAACATCTCCCCAAACCAATACCAGGATCTAGAAATCTATATAGTATAGATAACAGCGTAAGGTCTGAGGTCAGTGTGCGGACCCACATGATCTGACAGGTCCGTTCTGGTCCTATGTCCCAAGTGATTCACAAGCTGAGATGTGGCAGACATCAAACAATAAGCACAGGGAGCTCCAGTCCTACTTCAATATCAGCAGGGCTTCTTAATCTTCAGCTGGTAAAATGCTAATATGTGTTCTCAATACCTACACTCTGCAAGAAGGAAACCATCAAAAGGCCAGTGATAACCAGCTGGATGGAAACCTCCAATATTTCAGGTTTACTGCCACCACCTGTTGGAGGGCGAGATTCAGTCCCCAGACATGGTCTGATGTCCAACAATTCCAATTTCTCAGCCAAAAAGGTATTTAAAGCCCAATTCTTTGCACAGATTCCTGGCCTTCAGTCTTATTTCCCACATCTACTTTACCCTCTGATTCCCACTACCTCCTCACATGGTAAGTGTTCCCTGTGCAGCATGGTACACCAGCTCTGGGACACCACCCCTTAGTTTTTATATCATGCCTTACCCTTTAGTCCTCTGGTTGAGCTTCTTCAGGAAGACACGTGTGACTTCCAGGGCCTCCCTTTCTTTTAGCAGCAAGTTTCCTGACGTGTTGCATTTCAGGTCAATCCAGTCTGTGCGCAGCATATGGAAGTCCAGGTTGCTTGTGCTGAAGGTCTGCTCCCAGTTCACCGCCTGGTCGAACACTGGTACGTAATCAAAATCCTCCTCATCTTCCTCCTCTGGCTCCCCATCCACCTCTTCCTCTTCTGCTGCCACAGGTTCAGACTTGCTCTTCACAGGAGATGCCACCTGTGCTTCTCCCTCTGCCATACCCGCACCATTGGCTGCCTTCTGCTCAGCAATGTAGGACTCCACTTGGTTCAGCCACTGTGTCAGCCCAGGCTGCTGGCTGGGGCTGGCAGAGCTCACAGCATGTCTGCCAGCTTTGCCAGGGACTGAGCTTCCCTTCCCAGCTGGCACAGTGCCTGCTGGCTGCAGTCCACCCTTAGTGGTGCTGAGGTCTCCTCGAGGTCTCAGCCCTTTGGGAATCACGACCCCTAGGTCCCTGGGGATGCCGAGAGGCTGCTGTCTTTGAGACACAGTTCTAGAAGGAGGGTTTGCCTTTTTGACAGCTGCTCTCCCCCGGACAGCCCTGGTGTGCTGCGGAGGGCTCCTGGAGTTGTCTTTGACACCAGCTTTTAGACGGGGTCTCTTCATTACTGGGTTCCCTTCTAAGCCAGCCAGGCTGAGGCTTTGGTTGGCAGAGGCCACCGTGGCTGATTTGACACCAGACCTCTTTGCCCTTCTCCTCTGAGAACCCCCTCCTATGTAATCACCCACTACTGAGAGGAGCCGACGGTGCTCCCGGAGGGAATAGTCCTCGTGAGCGTTATCACTGCCCACCACGCTGCTGGGAGCATTGCCTGCCAGCTCTGCCCTCCCTGTGCCAGGGAGCTTGGGGGCACTGGTACTCTCCACATCCTGCTCCGCATACTGCACGTCGTCCAGGTTCCCCTCCTGGGAGCCTGCAGAAGCAATCACAGTTACACCTCTAGCACCCTCCCACTGCCTTTCCCATCCTGACCCATCACCCGCCTCACCTGGGGCAGCTACTTCTTGCCACATCTCAGCTTTGTCTCCTGCTCAGAGGGACAGGGATGCTCTCACACATGGGAGCTGTGCACCCTGCTCAGCACCTATTAGCTAGCATTGCCAAAGGCTGTGGAGGTGGCTGCCATTGCCTTTAGCCATCACTCTAGGCACAGCTTTGCAGGGCAGGTGTGAGCACAGGCTGCCATGCTGCACACCTTTGGCTCTGTCAGTTCTGCCCACATTTTTACTGGAATTGGATTGCTAAACTGTGGGACTGAGAGGCAGTTGTCCCATTGTCCACTACAGCTCTAGTGTCTAGTGACCTCCCAACCGGTCCATAAAAGAAGTGAAAGTGCAGCAAAAATCTGTTCCCAGCCACAGCAATCTGTCAGGGAAGGGCTGTGACTTCCTTGGTACGGAAAGTCAACTGCTTCTTTCAGCTGGTGCTGGAAGATCACACACAAAAGTGACAGATAAAAGGATCTTCCAGGCTCTGACATTAGGGCCCCTACCTGGCTGCTCTGTCTTTTCTCCAGAGTCCAGGCTCTTCTCTGGCCGATCCATTTTCATGTACTTATAGAATCCAAATCTGCAGAGGAAAGGGCAAAACACAAGATTGATGAAAGTTACTTTGCCCTCTCCAAATAAATTACGGCCACTGCTTCAGAGGTGGTGGTCCATTACTCTGATTACATCCACCCAGCACCTCTAGATCTTATTTTCCTATCACCATCACCATCTTTCATATCTTTGGCCAATCAGGTCTTACTCTGCACTGTCAAAGACATTTTCTCATAAGCGCAGGGGGAATTCCCAATACAAGCACCTTGAACCACTTCTTTAGCCTCCTTTAAGCTGCTCACTTATGATATAGTGCTCACAAATGCAAGTCATCATGCTGCAAAAGCAGCTCAGGCAGGTAATTGCAATGATCTCTCCTTCTCTTCTCTCATACCACCACTGTCTTTGTGCTGTCCTCATATGCCTGTACTTCAACCTTTTGGGACTGTTTCTCTCCATGTGTGCTTGACGTCAAGCAAAATAGACCCCCAGTTCCCAATTCCTGTCACAATACAAATGTCAAAGCTGCCAAAGCAATAGACCTGGGTAGCACCTTCCAGCCCACAGCAGCCACCTTCTCCATCCTTTACTAAGAACTTCAGCCCCAGGAGTTCCCTTCCAAACCTACAACACAATCTCTTGTTCCCGCCCTCAAAATAGTCCAGTAGGAGGGAAGAAGATCCTGATGACAGGGAGTCCACTATCAGCTATGTCACCAGAAAAGTGACTCTCCTTATCCCGCAAAAAAGTATGAAATTCCACCCCAGTTCCAGCCTTCAAACCATCTCCTCCCACCCTGCTAGTGAATCTGCATCTGCAGCATCCTACCTTTCCAAGTAATAAGGGTTTTCCTGATAGAAGCATTTGTTATCTTTCTCCATGTGGCTTAGGCGGCTGTAATCATTTGGGTAAACAAAGGATAAATGAACCTGGAAAGAAGGGAGGAAAATAAAGTAAAACCCTCATAAATGCCAAATACCAGTCACGAGGTGACCCAGACACAGTTGCAGGGTGACCCACTCTTTTGAGAGGGAGCAGAGGTTGCTCGCTAGCTATTTGCTTCTCCTGGCACCTGGTAGCAAGCTGTGAGAATGGATAACAGCAGGAAGCATGCTGGGATGTGTACATGGGTATGCCTTTCTCTCTCTCTCTCAGCATTGTTTGTCAATCTCTCTAACTGTGCATCTAAATCCTATAACAGAGCAAGAACTAGCTGGGAGAGAGGTGGGCAAGTCCTCCTGAGGAGATGCAGGGGATCACAGGAACCCAGAAAGCATGTGGGGAGACCTCCAGACAAGGCTGAGGTATGCAAGTCCCTCAGGGAGTGTAGGCTTGCACTGGTATCCAGTGGGGACAAACCATGCTGGTCACCTGTCCCCAGCAGACGTCAGTCTGCTCTGCTATGTAGGGGATGAACCCCTGCTACGTTGCAAGCCCCCATGTGTGAGGTCCCCCTCAAGACTTGTCAGGGTCTTTAGTAATCTACACACACTACAGTTCACCCCATGGAGAATAAAATCCTTGGCCATATTGAGGCTCCATGTGCAGGCAAGCTCTGCTCTTTGTTTTGAGTTCTGAGGAGCTCTGTACCGCAGTGAGACCCATGAGCAGTGTGTAGCACTCATCTCCCTTCTTTAAGTGTTGCCCTTTGGCCTGTACTGGGATGCACAGACCTGAACTGCTGATGGTCAAATCTGCCCAGCAGCTTCAGGTCAGTGGAAAGACCCCCATGGTTAATGTGATCTCCCTCCTTCTTCCTTGTGTTCCCCTGGGCAAGTACTTGCTTAAGGAGTAAAACTTACGAACTGGAGTCCCTGGTAGCGCTGCAGAGGAAATCCATTCACCAGGTAGCTGGGCTTGTATGGGCAGTCTGGCAAGGCTCGGCGCACACGAGACTTGCTGAGCAGAGGCACTGAGAAGAAGAAACACATAGGCAAGTGTTGCTGGAGAAGCCCTGCTGCAACCAGTGCACCAGCTTAGCTACTTCTGTGCCTGGTTTCTACTTATCCATGTGAAATACTAAAAGTTACATCAAGCAAAATATCTTGCACGGCTTGTCTCTTTACATTCCTCTACGGCACTTACACAAAAACATTATGCCTGGGGATGTTGTATGAGCTGGGTGCCAAGAAAGAACAGTTGGGTTTAGTCTGTGCTTTGTCTTCTATAGGTACAGATATTGTGTGCTGCCCTTCTCTTCTGCATGGGGGAGAAAAATATGTGGCCTTTGATAACCATGGCATAGGAGGACAATCTTTCTCAGCTGTGCTACTGCATGTGCTGTGACAGGCTGCAGTTACCTTCTCATCTGCTTTGCAAGGCTTACCTTCATACAGAGTGTCCCGGGGGTCAGGCTTCAACATGTCAGCTGGGTGTGCCTTGCTGCCTGTGCTGTCAGCGGGCTGCCTCGTGTGACTGGCCAAGGTCTGTGGGATGTGCCCAACCTCATCCATCTTTAAAAGCGTCTCATCTAGAAACCAGAGAGAGAATGGAAGGGGGAGGAAGGGCTAATTCATCCCTTGGCCCCAAAAAGCACCCCTCTCCTGTGTCAACCCTTTCCAAATAGCATGGCATCCATGGCACTAACACTATCTCTGGCATAGCAATGCCTAAATGGTGCTGGTCAGGAGCTTCACTTCAAAGGCACCATGGGAAGGAAAGGCTTTGACTTAGAAAGCTGGAAATACAGAAGCTGTGGGGTAGGAACATGGCTATCACTGAAAGAAAACAAACACAGGGATGCGTAATGAAGGAACATGACCTTCTGCCTTGGACATAGCAGCAGTGGTGTGCTGAAGAAGCCCCATGCAGACAGGAATTACTGGACACTTCTGAAGCATTAGTATTAAATTTATTTTAAAAGGAGACAGAAAAGATGAATGGGAGAAGAAATCTGAGGAGCAGAGCTTTCTGTCTGATCCTCCTGGAAAAGGATCAGGACCCTAGGGCAGGGCCTTCAGTGGCCAAGGAGAAGGGTACTCCAGCAGTAGAATGGAGATTCACAGTAAGCCAGGAGCAATGGGAAGCTTAAACTCAAGACTGGGTATTAGTTATGGGTTATTTTGGGTGCTGCTGCTAAGGGCGTTCATGGATCTTACTCTGAGATGAGGGGAACTGAATAAATATCCAGGAGGGAAAGGCAAGATGCTGCCAAGGGCAGTGGGGTTAGCAACTTTTGGGTACTGAACATGGGAACCCAGAAGGAATGGGATGACATGTGATACAGCCAAAGGCTGATATGGAAGAGGGAAACACTGTATGAGCAGAAGGTGCCAGGTAAAGATGAGGCTGCAGCACTGTGCCCAACCACAAAGGGATCTTCTGGGATGTGAGTCTTCTACAGAGGATTAATATGAAGAAAAGGGCAGAGGAAAAAGGATGGGGACAGAAGACCTAATGGAAAGCCTAATCCTGGCCAAATGGCAGGTTTCAGAAAATACAGCAGCAGGTTGTAATCCAAGGCACAGAAAACAGATGTCTTGATTACATCAGGGAGTCTTCCATGGGCAAATGTGTTGTACAGAAAAAAGCTCAGAGATGTTGGAAGGCAACAATGGTAGATATGGAAAGGGGGAATGCTGGCAGAGGTAAGCAATGCTGACAAAGCTATAAAAGGGTAAACAGGACTAAGGAGCTCCTGAACTGATAAAGGAATCATTTGATGTGCTAAGAAGGGTTTACAAAACTACTCTTTACTTGAAGAGACTTGAGACTGATATGGAAGAAAGCAGCTTCCCCCACTATCACTAGTGTATCCTGTTGTGTTCAGCACCTAGAGTGAAATCTCCTGGAACTGCTACAGCAACCCCTTCTCCCTGCTCATGTCCAGATGCCAACATATCGCCACAGCATGCGTGTTCTGGGCCTTACATTCCCTGTAGCTCTCTACAGGCAACCTCCATCCCGTGTTATTCTCACATCTGCAAGGTTCTCACCCTTGCAGACTCTCCTCTCTGCCCTTCCTCACTGCCTTTAGATTTCCCTGAAATAATTCCAATTACTTCCAATTCTCCTATATCTAATCATGAGTCACACTCTCGTAAAGACATCTCTCTCCTGACCTGTCTCTACTTCTTTCTTTGTAATGACCTGTATGCATGGTATTTGCCTGGCTAGACTACGGCTCATAGTGAAACACTGTTGATATGTTTCGGAACCATGGTGCTCATGGAAACTTGTGGTGAAGATACTTACTAGCAAAAAGAGAGAGGTATTGGGAGTCAATGACTTTGAACTTTGCTTCTGGGTCATTCAGTCTCCACTGGAACAGAGAAATATATTAAAATGAAGTGCTTATGGAGTTAACCAAGCTTGAACAAAAGGAACAGGCACAAGATGTTTTTTCACCAGATGGGTTCCCAGCTTCCTCCTTCTCCTTCCTATGACCGAGTTTACCTAGCAGCAAAAGACTGGCAATGAGCTGAGATCCCCCAGGACACATCCAAAGCAGGAAAGAACAAAGAGCTGCAGCAGAGACCGGAGAGAGCAAAACTACCCTAAGCAAACAGAAGAAAAGGTCCTGACATGCAGCCAGGACTATCCCACATAGAAGTAGGAAAGGGCTCTGGAAAAGATTAGATAAATCTCATGCAAAGAGGTGGTGGGGCCTGGGAAAGGAGGGAAATCATTACAAAAGTCATTCCCGAGCTCTGCAGGGACACGTATACCAGCATAGCCATTTGCACAGACTCACTGCTACTTCCACATGGTCTGTTCCTCTGTCATCCTGCTTGTGCAGCACCTCAAAATAGTACCTGCCTGCAGCTGACAACCTGTGAAGAACAATGCGTCTGTTACTGAGAGCATTAAGGAATATTTCTTAGCTTGTCAGCAGACAATGACAGCAGAGCAACCACACCCGTGGAACAACCTAATCCTCAGGGTGAGCAGCTTTAGAGCTGCCAAGAAAATCCAGATGTGGACAGTGGGGTAGGTAGCTTCCCTTGAGCACTTGGAGTGCTCCATACCCTTCTCGGTTAAGTCTGAATAGCTCCCTACTGGGAGCTATTCAGTCTTGCCTACTGGGTTTTGGCCCCTGGGAAACGTGGCCATTCCAAGGCAGGAAGCTTGGAACACAGTTCATATAGAGGAGTCTGGATCTGCTGGTGGCTGCTTCCTCCAGGGAAGCAAAAATTGGTGTTGCATTGCTGCAATAAATCAGCAAAGCAGCTGGCATATGTGTGGATGTGTCACTTCAGCTTTATTGATAGCCCAGAGTAATCCCTTTCTTTATATTCCTACATTCTTCAGAATAAGCCTGGGTTTCTTTTCCTTGTTCTTGTGATTTTCTGGCCATGTGCAGAGAGCTGGGAGTGAGGGGCTCTGCTCACTCACCTCACCATCTTTGACTGCTGGCTCTGAAATTTCCCAAACTCCCCTGGTGCAGTCCACT
>NW_009914916.1:95670-126452 GCF_000696875.1 Nestor notabilis
AGGCAGAAAAATCTCTAGTTAAGGTGAGTTTCATCCCTGGTTACTGCACTAGGAGTGATGAAGAGGGAAAATTGAGCTGCTCCTCCTGGGAAGTTGTCTGTGATACTGGTAACCTATGAACAGATTTAATCATGAACATGAAGCAACCAACAGCACTGCCAATATGTAACTGGCTTAAGCTATGTCATGTCATACCCATCTGGTATCTGTGGTTGTGTTGTCTGTAGTTGGGAAGGAAAAGAAACTTGGGTACTCCAAGGCAGTAAGTCAGGAAGGTCTCCATCCCCACAGAAACATTAAAGCCTTGATGGAAGAAGCCATGCAGCATGCACTGTACCTTGCCTACACTGGCCAGCAGCTGGAGACCAGAGGTCTTTTCATCTGAACTCAGCCAGAACTCAGCATTGTCATCCGCAGCAATGGCAAACTGAAACTCCCCTGTCGAGAGATGGAGGGAGTAAGTAGGGCTCTGGTGTAAGGACACAGAATGGATTCTGCTCCTCTAAAATGTTGTCTTTGCCCTTTTTCCTGGGGAGACCATACCTTCCCTTTTGATATTACCATCCCCACCCCTCTGAACGTCTCTGAATTCTCTAACTCTGCCATGACTGAAAACAAGACTGGTGCAACTGGTTCACCATCCCTTCTGCACTGGCCTCACCTCACGTCTAACCTGGAAAGCCAAGAAGTCCATTCAAAGTTTCCCTGCCTCCTCTTTTGTTTCCAGAGCAAATTCTTGTGTGAGATGCTGTGTTTGGATGGAGGAATGTGCATGTGGAGCCAAAGGCAGGCAGAGGTGCTTGAGTATCACTGTTCTGGCTGGGGTTATAGGGGACCAGGAGATGTGGGTGAGTGCTAGGAGGCTTCTGGGCAGAAGCATGCAGCTGTGTGATACAAATGTCAGCTGCTGTCAGATGGTATTCATGCACCCAGGGAGCAGCAGGAACATCAATGATGTCATGTACAGTCTTGTGCATGCAAGGGAGGGGGGAAAAGCTCAGGGATTGCTCATGCTCACGTACACGCCATGGGGCTCTGCATCCATGACAGCACTGTTTTTTATCTAGCACTTCCCATCTGTTTTCTTTTGTGCTTTTCCTTGCCACCCTACAGGGGAGGCAGATGTGTTTCCACCCATGCTAAGGCCACAGCCAGTCACGCACAGCTAGTTGGGCTGCCCATGTGAGGGACCTGGTGCTGGGCTTGCAAGAGTGAGGGCACCACTGGTTTAGCACCAGGAGGGGAGGGAGGGGCACTGAGAAGAGTCAAGAGCAGAAGCACAGCAGCCTCAGAACCCTCACCATTGGTGAAAGGATGCAGATAGCCAAATATCCGGAGACCATAGTTGGTCCATTTTGGGGACACAGCCAGCTTCTTCAGTCTAGTTCGTGTCTGATGCAGAAGAAAAAAGAAATAATATAGTTAATTAGATGTGACAGTAACAAGGAGGGGAACAACAATCCTGTGACAGGTGGGCAGAGGGAAGTATGAGGTTTGCTCTGGGAGGAGTACGGGGCATGGAGTGTGACAGAGGCAGAAGTAAAGAGCAGGACAGATGAGAGACAATCTGGAGTAAGTGCTGCTGTGGAAGGGAGAGCTGCATGGGGGATGCTGGTGAGATGGTGGGGCATATGCATGGGTAAAATGAGCCTCCCTGTGCAACAGAAGAGCTGCCACTATTGAACCCTTGTGAAAGCTTCCTGCTCCTGCAGGAGGACAAAGGAAGTGATGGAGAGGGGGGTGATGAATGCTCAGGAGCAGGAGGACAGACGAGGTGATGGAGAGAGATAGGGACAGGATATGAAGGGAGCAGGGGTGATCCAACCAGGAAGCAGAGCTGGGAAACACTGGGACAGAGAGTGTCGCGGTCTTACTCACGTGGGGGAAGAGAGGGAAGTGGAGGTTCTTCCTGAGCTGCTCAGTGGAGCTGCCACACCAGTCCTCGAACACATGCAGATTGGCCTGTCCCTGGAACTGGAGGGCAGAAGTGGGGCACTGTGAATTGCTGTATCCATCCCCTGTGTCCCTCCCCTGTTCTGCCAACCTCAGACACAACCCTCACCACTGGAGGACTTGTAAGAGTGAAGGAAGATGCTGCTGCTGCAGCAGGCTGGTCTGCAGGAGACATGGGTTTGGGCCCCTGATTCTGATCTGCTGAGGGTTTGAGCTTGGCACAGGTGTCAGTCTGAACAGCACCAGGGAACTGAGAATGCCTGGGACATCGCAGTTAGGTGGCTGCGGTTCGCTCCATTTTGCTCCACCAAAGAGGTGTTAAACCTGAGACCATGATGTGGGACACACTGTAGGGTAGCAATAATCCCTCATGATCCACCAAAGAGAGTGTAGGATGTTATGTCCTCCAAGAAGGTGGACGGACTCCCTCACCAGTTCAGGGCTATTTTCCTGACCCGAGGAAGAAGGAATACCCTACGGGGGGAGATGGCTGATCACCTTCTCAAAGCTTGTCAGTGAGGTAAAGCTCATAGAGGACAGTGGGGACAGGGAGATGGAAGCTCAGCAGGCTGGGAGCAGCAGCGCACATGGGTCAGTGGGCAGCATGGCCTCCATGTGCTCACAGAGACACAGAAATGCTGGGTGAAGTGGAGGTCCCCTCCTGGACAGTGTAGGAGGGTGTGCAATGTGGGTACGGGTGGCTGTCCCTCCTGCCCAGCTGATTCTGCCAGGAGAGGATGTTAGTGCCCCATGGAGACCTGGAGCACAGCATTGATGGGAAGAGCTTGCTGGCTGCTGTGGAGTTTCAGCAATATACTCCTCGATGGACAGATTTTATCAGAGGCATTCAGAAGGGAGGAGCTGGCTGCCCCCAAGCAAACCCCAAGCTCTCTGCCTACAATCAGTACGGAGATCTTCCCTGCACACCCAGCATCCAACAGTGGAATAAACAAGCTGGAGACTCTAGAAGCTACCTTAGATGGCAAAATGCTGAAGAGAGGAATAGGTTGCTTTGGGACCGGAGAGGTTTTGCCGTGGCTGTCTTGCCTATATAAGGACTGTGTGAGCAGTACTGGGGAAACCGCCTGAACAGCACCCAAACGTCTACAGATGGCAGCAAATTCTTAGTTTTCGCTGGGGAGTCTCTCCAGGGCTGAAGCAGCACTGTGGAGGAGGCCCCAGCCCCTCGGTGCACTCCTGGCAGAGAAACCACTTCACCGAATTATGTTTCCCAAGTTAGCGGGTTGGGGTTTCGTTCTGTAATAAACTGTGGCTCGAAGGAAGGACATGGACCAGACTTGGCCTGGCACCAGCTTATGCAGTAATGCTCCCTTTGAGCTGTGGCCTTTAGTCATGCACGTGAAAACTATCTCTGTGTGCAAGGCAAAACACATTCACAACCACTGCTATTCTTGCGTGGTCTCTCATCAGCCCTCTCTCACTGGTGTCTGCACTGCCAGGGCTCGACTGATGCCTGCAAGCCTGTGTTGTCCGCTACCACTATCTCCTCTTCTTTCCTCCTCTGCTGACATCCCCCTCAGCCTGGATTCTGCCGATCAGGCAAGAGGAAAAGCAGCAAGACAAAGTGGATGTAATTCCCCAGAGCGGTGCTGCACAAAATCACTGAGGGCTCAGGGCGATGGATGCAGCCAAGAGAAACCTGGGACTCTGCAGGGATTTGCGATACAAATGAATCACTGCAGATGTGGCAAACACTGAATTGGAACATCATTGCTGTGCAGTCCCATGTCCCTTGGCCAAATCCAGGTTCACACCCAAGGATCTTACACTACTTTTCTCAGCCAAATCAAAAAATGACAATTGCTATTTCTTGTGGAACATGAAGTGAGGTGAACAAGCTGAGCTCCCAGAGAGAGTCACTGCCAGAAACTGAGTTTTACAGCAGTCTCCTGTTATCCACAAGTCATGCTGGTTTTATTTCTTAAGAGAACTGACTGCACACTGCAGATAGTAGGCTCAGATCTCTACCAACTGTGGCACAACACTCCCACACTGTGGAGAGGCTGGCACTGCAGTGGCAAAGGCAGACCCAGAGCATGCTTCTGAGGCTAAGGACTGCAATGGAGCTGGGCTGGCTTTGGCATGGGGCAGCCCAAACACCAAAACAGATTTTTATGAGAGAAGTCCCAAAAAAGTGGCTAGACTTGCTCAAATGTTTGCACGGGAAACTTGGACCAGTCCCATTCTAATACAATACTTTACTGCAAAGTTTGGCAGCTACTAAAAAATGAGGCAGATACCAACTGTACCAGGTGCTCCATCAATTGTGTAGAAGATGGTCCCTGAGATTACCAGCCCAAAATCTCTGGCTCCAAAGTCTTTACAAAGCTACCTGAGAGGGAATTATAATGAGATTACCTTGTTTTCCTATCCTCATGGCTATCAGAAATAATTAACTGGTAAATAGTAAGCATATCTTGCATGCAGTTTCAGAATCTTTTCTTCTGAGCTACAGCAGCCTAACTTAGTCTCTGCTTCCTCTGAAAGCGAAAAGAAGAACGTTACTGACAGATAAGTGCTGGCTGCCCAAAGCGCTGCTCTGGGACTGAAAACTGAGCTCAGCTTTAATTTTAGGCCCCACAAGTCATCAGTGCAGCAGCTGTTTTGAAACCCTATCATCCCCGTCCCTCCAACTCAACTCATGGCTGCCCATTGCAGGCAGCTGAGAAATTCCTCCGTTTGCTATTTGGGTCTCCTCTGGAACGTGCAGTAAAAATCTCCTGCTTCTGCAGATTGCAACAATAAATAAATGGCACCATCGTCTCATCCACCGATTAATGCATAGAGCTCCTGAGGAATGTCAATGGACTTTCTACAACATGGCTACTGATTTTGACTTCCCAGCTTGGACAAATCTGGCTCTGGTTTTCTAAGGGCTGGAAATTTAGGACCTGGTAAGCGACAAATTAAGCTTCTCTTTTCCCCTTAAAAACATCTGCTTTGAAAATTTTGGATAGACTGATTGGACCAGAAACAGGAATAGAACCCAGGAGTCTGGGCATTCAGTGGGAGCTGGTATTAACGTGGTCTGTGCCTTCCCATTTAGAGGGCTCCTCGTGCCCTTGGTTTCGTCCCTGTCCCAACCCCACCTCCCAGTTGCTTATCTCCACGCTGCTGAAATAGCAGCATTGCAAGAACCCGGCTTGGATCCAAAACAGGCACAGGTCATGCACCAAGGGCACTGTCAGCATGGTGCGAGTACCAGCAGGAGCAGGCACGCAGAGCTGTTCTTCCCAAGGAGGCCTGGGCAGGCTGATATCCTCCTGAGCACAAGGCGACAGGGCTGCCCAAGGGAAGGGAGAAATGAACTTCCACAAGCACAGGGAGGTGGGAGCTGGGACAGGCCCTTACTTCAGTGCTGACACAGCAGCCTCCATGGATTCGGGAGCTCAGCCGTGCTCCAAGCCCCAGTGCCGACCTTTCCCTCACAGCCTGCTGAATTAACACCCACCTGCATCCCTGGCTTTGTATTAAAAGACTTTGGTATTTCTGCTTCCTTCTACAGAGGAATTTTACATTATCAGCCCCTCCTAGGAAAATAGACCATAAAGGAGGGTCAAGCACACGGAAGAGCACAAACCTCTCTTCCTACCCCAAACCCTATCATGTCAAAACCATCCAGGGGGGTGGCACCACACAGCCAGCCCCTCCTGGTGAGCAAGGACTTGGACAAACAACAAAGCCGGACGGATTGCAGCAGTGGAGACACGACCTGCTGCACTGTAACTGGAGTGGGATGGAAAAGAGAGGTCTCTCCTAGTTTAATCCTAGGTGGCTTTGGCATCACGGAGGCAAATAATCTGCATAGCTGTGAGCAGCCCAGGGAATGCACAGCGCCAGGGATGATAAACAGGACACAGAGAGGGCCTGAGTCAGGGAAGAAAGGAGACATTGTGCTGCCAACTGGAAACTCCTGAGTTCATAAGACTCTTCTGTCTCTGCGGAGTGGCCGCAGCCCCTCCTCCTGCCTGGCCCAGCTCCCTTGACTGGGTGACATTCAGCAGCCAGCAGCTGGACTTTGTTCGCTGCAAGCTCTGCTGTGCTGGGCACTTGTGGGAATCCATCAAGACAAGCTAGTGACAAAGTCCCCCCTGCCTCACTGAGCCCCAACACATGATGGGAGCAAGCCAGGAAGGAAGGGACATGGGCAGAGACAAAGCTAGCAGCAATAGCTTTGTCTTTTAGTCCTCTTAGGGAAGGATGCTTCCACTTAGGGCAGGTCTGGTAGCAGGAGGATGCCCTAACACAACACGCTAGGTCTGTGCAGCACCTACGCACCTGTACAGGCACTGCCTGCAAGGGGCTGTGCTCCCGGACTTCCCTTACCCCTTCCAGTGAGAAGGAAGTCCTGAGGCTGTGCAAACATGAAGAGAAGTGACGTTTTAAATACCCCCCAGTGCTGCCCAGACCTTTCACCTCTCAGAGCTGAACAGAGGCTTTTGCAGAGGTAAATGAGAACGACTGGGCTAACCAGGCATACATCTGAAAATCCTCCCCCCACACCTATGGCACTGCCAAATAGTGACACTCATGGTCCCAGGGTGCAGGTTTGCCCTGACTATAGCCAGGCACCTCTCCGAATTAATGAAACAAAACTCCCCACACCTCTCCAGCCTGAGGAGGCATTGGGTGATGCTGGGAGCTGGAAGGCTTTGCTCTGGAAGGGACAGAGAGGGTCGGGATCATGTGCATGGGCACCTGGAGGAACTCAAGAGTGGGGCTGAACCCCGCTTTTCCCCATACACAAATTATAACTTTATTAGGGATTTCCTACACACACTTTCACCACATTATCCAAGCCTCAAGACTTCAACTGTCGATTCAGTCTCCTGAAATTGAAAGAGGAAAATTGAAACCTGTTCTTTTTTGGCCGTGCTGGCTGCCAGCTCACCCTGCAACCCTGTTAATTATTTATGTGTCAAGAATATACCTCTTCATTCAAACAAAGCCCAGCTCCCTGACCTGTGGGAGGCAACCTGCTGCCCTCGCCGCAGGAGTCCGACTGCAATTAAGTTCTTAGAGATTCTGCTGGGAGGGCACAATGGGATCATGGACCCAGGCTAATTAATTTGGGCAGAGTTACAGGAAAACTTAATCCCCAGGCCAGGAGGAATTTCAGCCGGTGGTTAAGAGGACAGTTCTGTGCAGAGCTGTGTCTGTGGATCTCTCTCCATCTCCTGCAGCTGGTATTGTTGAACTCCTGGTCTCTGTTTGCAGTCAGGGTGGCTTACAGAGACAAAGAGAAAACTGGTGAAGGAGGTGGATGCTTCACAAAAGCAGCATTAGAGAGAAGGACTGATGGTGGAGAATGGCAGGACGTGAGTGGGGCAAAGCCACACAAAACAGCTCCCCAGTCTGGTATCTGCTGTGCACCGTCTGACACAGGCCACGGTGGGGACTTGGGCACCCACAAACACAGCTGGTCTGAGGGAACAGCCCTGCTACCTGGCAGAGCTCTCCTCCCCAACAGGGAGCAGTGCAGGACAAGGCAGAGGACACGCAGCACTTCTCCAGGAGTGGGGCCATCCTGCACAGCACACCTCAAGTCCTACCCTTTCCTCTTGGCCAGAACACCTCTCTATTCGCTCCACCCTTGGCAGCACTACACCAGGGTGGCAGGTTTGCAGGCTGGAGGGTGCCCTGCCCAGTGCCACGGCACGCAAGGCCATGAAGTCACCCTACCAGCAAAGCAGAGGGTTTTGCACATCAGCCCTGTGCTAAGCACATACCTTCACCCAAGCCACAACGAATACCCTGTCAGTTGTATTTCCAACCTCATTGCACACCACAGCCAGCAGGTTTCAAGACTAATGTGCTCTTGTGAAATCACCAGGGAGGGAGGGGATGAGACACATTGGGCAAAGCCTCCAAGAGGCTGGTGGATGCCACACAGCCTGTATCACCCAGTGCTGTGGGAGAGGGGAGCAGTTAATGCTCCGTGTCATCCCAGTGCACAGCAGCAGTCCTGGCCCTGATGTCGCACAGGCTCTTTGCCAGCAGCTGCTCATCTGCCTGCATGGCTCTAAGGCCAGAGGAAGCCCCCAGACTCCAGCTGGGACCAGCATTCACTCGCCAGAGTCAATGCTGCAGAACAGATCAATGGTCTGGTCTGGTTCTGGGCGCTGGAGAATGACTGGTGATGGCTGCTTATCACAATCTCTTCGATGGGCTTGTTCAGCATATAGGTGCCTCCATAAATAGCGTTTAGCCTTGCAAATCCAGAAAAGCTTTAGCTTATGCTGAGTGGACCTGAACTGCTCAGTGTGACGGCTGGTGGGCAGTGCTTTCCCTCTATGGGCCAGCAATCATCTCAATCATCTAGTGCTCTGAGCACAGGGATGGCAGCCTGCTCCCTCCCCAGGGGAGCCACAGAGGCCCTTCTAATTTGTGCGGGTCTCTAATCACCTTGAGGAATTTAGTGAGATGATTCCATCAGCTAAATGCCCCCTGGCTGGTGTCTCTCTCATTATAAGCAGGCTGCATTGCTCCCTTATCTGAAGAGGAATGATGAGATAAGGGAATGGGGGAGGAAAGAATAAACGAGGCATAAAGGAAACAAAGGGAATGTTTACGCCAGTCTTCAAGGGTCACCAGAGAAGGTCTCTGTTTATCAGAAATGTCACTGAAGTGGAGAAATCTCTACCTGTGACACACAAGGATTGGATAACAAGCAAATGCCAGAGCAAGAGCAGAGTCTGACACTTCTGCATGCCACAACCATGTATTTGCTTGTTGAATGCTTGGCCCTACCCACTGCCAGCCCTGCACAAACTTCACCTTTCAGGAAGGCAGTGGGCTGCCTGCTCTCAGGGAATTGTGGGTGGGTGCTTGGTGCCTGGTGGAGACGCCAAGTTATCAGGAATCTGGACACTCCTGTCTTTCCAGGTGATTACTCAGGTCTGTAAGTGTTATGAAGCCAGGTGATATGGAATGGACTTCTAGTGAAGTAAATGACTGTCTTCTGTTCTTGCTGCACAGGTCTCTAGCTACAGCTCCCTCACACAAAACCATGGAGAAAGGCACCTACCTCTGGCATCCACAGGACAGGGTTGTTCACAGCTGCATAACTTGATTTATTCCTCCCACCTCTTTGCAGCTCTCGCTTCTGAAATACAAGCAGAGAAAAAATCAAAATAGCCTCATAAATGACCCGACACTGACACCTTCACAAGAGGACTCAAAACTGGATGCAAGAACATGTGAGTAAAAGCCAAGTTCCCAAGTTCCCTTTCCAAAGGACTGCCCAGATATCATACCCTGCCACAGTGGGGTGAAAATGCTCCCTGACTTTTTTGACAGCAAATTTCAACGGTGAGGGAAAAGGATACCAGCTCTTTATAACTGTTTGCTAGCACAGAGTTAAAACTTGGGTCATTCTCCTTCTTCTTCTCTCTTCCCATCCTTGCTTCAAAAAGGTCCAAGCCATAGATCTTCCAACACTTCATTCAGGCAACACTACCGAGATACGCTTCACTAGACAGCTACAAACTCTCTCCTGACCTTTCATTTCTGCTTCCATCTTGCTTAGTGCAATCTTCCTGTGCCACATACTGAGCCAGCTGCAGCCCACTGCTGAGGCTTAGTACATCTAAAATAACTTAATTGACTACAGTGGAGTCATTGTATGTTCACACTGCTGTGAGTCAGCTCAGATTTTGCCCTGTGGCATGCTCTCTTTCCTGCGTGAAAAAAGAGCTGTCTCTTGCAGCCAGCAGCACAAAGGAAGGTCTGCCCTTCTAAACGCTCGGAAGACATCCCAAGCCTCCTCACCTGCTGTCCCAGCTTCTGCGGAGAGTAAACCTGAGCGCTTGGGTCTCCACCTGGGACACTGGTGTCTGCCAGAGCCTTAGCCAGCTCCCTCCAGCTTTCGTATCCTGTGCAGAGGAAACAGAAAGAGATGTCAGAGTAGAGGCTAAAAAAAAAATAAGCCGCAGCAGTTACCAGAATAAACTGGTGCTTTACAAGGCTGAGAGACCGCTAACACTCCAGAATGGTCCAGCAGAGACCAGAAGTTGTTTACGTTACTTGGCGTTGGCAGACTGACACAGAGAGAAACTGCCTTTGTCCTCCTTAAAAGCTCTTCCCTCCTCCTTATTAATTTGTTCTATTAAAGATTCGTCATAGTTCTAAAATACATGTCAGAGATTTCATTAATCACCACAGGATTGGGAACCTCTTTGTAGATCCCTCAGATAATACCATTGGTCAAACTAAAAACATCTATTTTATTTAACCAGCAATCCCAAAGAAAAATAAGTAAGGCAATAACCAGATTACTAATAAGTTTAAACATCAAAATAGTATTATTCCGAATATGTACCTATTTGCACAATAAAAGCTTTCAATCTCCTTTTCTTGAAGGAAATAATGGTATAGTATGCACCTGATGGGATATTCAGCTGTAATGCCTAAAATACTAACAGCGATGCAGTAAAGGCCGTCACTCTTTAAGTGAAGTCAGCTTCCAGATTCAAAGCCACTTCATTTGACACCCCGCTGCCCCGAGTCTGCTCAGCCCAGGAGCTGGATCAATTTTAGTTTCCTTCTGCAACTCCATTGGCCTCCTGGGTTTATGAGGGACAAAGACGAACAGATGCAGCATAACTCTGTAGCTCTCCCTAACTGCCGTCCATACCACTAACAAGACGGTGCTGCTGAGCGGAGCTCACGCCTCTCAGCAGTGTTACGGTGGCTCACACTATGCAGTTTTCAATCTGCTAAACATTTTGGCACTGAGTCAGCAGACCTGCCAGCAGCTCAGCACTCTGCCCACACCGTACGATAGCTTAATTGTGAAGAGTGCAAGTGCCAAAACCTCCACGAGCACTTGCTTCACCCAGGCTGGTGGCAGAGCAGCTAAATATCCACATACCAGGGAGCGGAGGCAGGCTTTCTGCCCATTTTCTTCAAAAATCGAAATTGTCCCTAAAGCTCTAGGAGGTCCAGAGAAGTTGGCTGCCTTGGTATATAAAGGGAACCATCCTGCCAGCTTCAAGTCTGAGCATTGAGACAAACGGTCTCAGCCCTCTGCACTGCTCCTGCAGCTAGAAGCGGTGGGGAGATGATCAGAGGAGGCAGCACAGCCCACTGCTGGGGAAACCTCGACTGTTTTGGAGGCAGCATACCCATCTTCACCCTACCCACCCAGCCCAGCAGTAAGATATGGGCCTGTTGGAGACGATCCAGAGATGGGCCACAAAAATAAACAGAGGGATGGAGCATGTCTGCCACAGTGATAGGCTGATTGGGGTTGTTCAGCTTGGAGAACTCTGGGGAGACCTTATTGTGGCCGTTCAGTACTTAAAAAGGGCCTATAAGAAATATGGGAAGACTATTTAGCAACAGGGCCTGTTGTAACAGGTGAGGGGCGATGGTTTTAAACTAGAAGAGGGCAGATGCAGGCTGGATGTGAGGAAAAAATACTTTACAATGAGGGTGGTAAAACACCGGCACAGGTTGCCCAGGGAGGTGGTGGATGCGCCATCCCCGCAGACACGCAGGGCCAGGCTGGATGTGGTTTTGGGCAACCTGATCTAGTTGAAGATGTCCCTGCTCATTGCAGTGGGGTTGGACTAGATGATCTCTGAAGGTCCCTTCCAGCCCACACTATTCTATGCTTCCATTCTACAGGAGATTCACTGTGGCTTAAGAAGGAGCATGCTCCATCAGTTTACTTTGGAGAGGATGTTTACAAGCCACATGACTTATATCAGCTCCAGAACATCTCTGAGCTATGCAGATGCCAAGGCAAAACCAAAACAAACCCAGGAACTAGAATTCACAAACGACCCTTTGACCAACCACCCTCTCTGGCTGTGCTAAGCTCTTGGCCTGTTATTGCACCTACAAACAGGGATGCAAAACTCTGTCTCTACTTGCTCCTGAATCTGGGTGCTGCAGAGTCTGGCACAGGTGAGCAGAAAATGAAGATGCTGAAGCTGCATCCTATGACGTGGAGAAAAAAAAGGGACAATTAATAAAAAGAAATTGCAGAGACGTGGAAAATGTGAAAGCAGGTAGTCAGAGATGTAACTGAGAGACAAGACCCAGGCAACTAGGGTGTCCTGCTTTCCTGACGTGAGTGTTGGCTTACATGTGTGGGATTCAATTCAGGCCCTGTTAGACGCTGAATGACCACAAATTTCTGATCTAGGTCTTCCAATCTCAGATTCTGACACAAAGCTATGGGTTTAAGTCTATGACTAAAAATCTCAACATCAATATTTATCTTCTGCAGAAGATTTTTCAGTCTGATGCTCTGGGTGAGTAAAAATCACTGTTTCTGAGTGTCCAGAAGCTGGACATACAGTCCCACTTGCAATGGGGCTGAAACAGACTTTGTAGTTAGCATGGGATTCAGCACTTGCTACTTCAAGGGCTAATTGTACTAGTTGGAGATAGGAGCACACCTTTTTTTGGAGAAAAGAGACCCAGAAGAGTGTGACTGGCTAAATTAGAGAGAAAACTAGCACAAATACAGGCTGGGTGGAGAATGCATTAAGAGCAGCCCTGAGAAAGACAATGTTAGGAGGACAGTGTTAGTTGACATGAAGCTCAAAACAACCCAGCAGTGCACACCTGCAAACCAGAAAGCCAGCTGTGTGCTGGGCTGCATCAAAAGGAATGTGACCAGCAGATCCAGGGAGGCGATTCTCCCCTTCTGCTTCACTCTGGTGAAGACCCCACCTGCAGTACTTCGTTCAGCTCTGGGGACCCCAACACAAGAGGGATGTGGACCTGCTCAAGTGAGTCCAGAGGAGGGACATGAAGATGCTCAGAGGGCTGGAGCACATCTCCTGTGAAGACAGGCTGAGAGAGCTGGGGTTGTTGAGAAGCGAGCACCTGGAGACTTTAGAGCAGGTTTTTCTGCTTTGTGCAGAGGTTATTTGGTTTCATTGTTAAACTCAGGACTTTGCTGCTCTGTGGAATAAGTTCAGGACAAAGCACCAGGAACCTGCCTCTCCTGGGAAGAGGCTGCTGGCCACCAGAGCCAGCCACTCCGGCTGCTCCGCTGCGGCAACTCCTGGGCTCATTGGCGCTTTGGTTCCTGTGCATGGCTGGCACCGAGCCCAGCTCACAGCAAACACAGAGGCGCAGCTGCACGCAAGTGCCAATGGCTGACATTTCTCTAACCCTTGGAAAAGAGAAGAAAGGGGGGCATTTCTTTGCGTTGTACAAATATTTACCTAACACATCAGCCAAACACAGAGGAGACAAAACAGCTAGGAATTAATCTGGAGGTAGAGATTTCCTGACGGGCTAATTTGTATTTTGGCAAGCTAATTCTCCAGCGTGGTAGAAAAGACTTTTCATCAAATAGTAGGATAAACATTCCCCTCAGAGGAAGCTCTTCGTGCTCCAGTTCCTTCTGAAAAGATTGGCTTTTCCATGGGGATCTCCATGGGGCACCCTTGGAGAAGGACCTGGCTTTGCCCATGCTTTCCTTGCTAGGAGGAGAGAGGGAGCTATAGAAGAGAGACATAGCTCTTCCAGCTTCCTCCAGGCAGAAGACCTGTTGAGGCCAACTGCTGACCAAGGTTTTCCCCATCACAGGACACAGGATTAAAAACATCACCTTGCAGATTAGGGGCAGAAATAGTCATGTCGATGACAGGGGGTTTGTACAGAGGGCACCCAAACTGCTTTTTTTATCCTCACGCCAGCCTCTAGGACATTTTCCCTATGTCTACAGGAGACACTTGGCTGACCTCCCTTCTACACGCAGAGATCCACCTTTCTTTCTACTTTTGTGCACCGGTGGTCCAAGGTTCAAGCCTCATAGGGATGAGCTACTGCCCAGAAACGTGAAGGTAGTGGTTCTTCAGAGAAAAGCAGTCCCTTTTCTCCCTGTTCCTGTCAGGCATGCTGGCAGCTGCCTGCTGGGGACCCAAATGCCCACTGAGGCTGAATCTCAGCTGCCCCTCTGGATTTGAGATGAGCAGCCCTCAGGACTTGAGCTTGCATCTGGAAATAGAGGCAGGTGGACACAAAGAAAAGGAAAAGAGGCTGAGACAGATCTATAGCAGAAACCCCTGCAAGAGGCAGCCGATCTGGAGCCAGTTGTCTGCAGAGCCAGTGGACCAACTGTTAAGGGACAGAAAAGCTGTAACGAGAGGAAATACAATGAAGACGTTTCTTGCCTTGGGTCCTGTCAGGGCCCAGGGCTGTGTCTGCCTCTTCTCAGCTACGCTTTTTACTGCTCTCAGGTTAAAAGTGAAGGAAGCTGAGGGAACAGCAAGCGAAGATAGTGAGATCTCATCCAGCAGTTATGACTCTGCCAGAGCAATGCACTTGAAGCCTGGCTCAAGAGAGCAAGAATTAATAAAAAATTAGTAAAGCAGAAAGCTACAGCCAGAGATAACAGATAGCAGCAGAACCAGGAGAGCTACTGGGCCTCGGGGCAGGAGCGTGACCAGAGCTGCTCTGTCTGTTCGGAGATTAGATCCATCAAGGCACCGTCGTGCCCCTGGCCCCAAGCAGCAGTCAACGTTTCAATTAGCCTGTGAAGGTACTTGGCAATCGCGCAAGGGGGAAATCCCAGACCCACTCAGGTGATCAGCTTCTCCTCTGAAGGATGAGATTTGATTACTCTGCTGTTGTTACTGCTGCTTACATAGCTGCAAATGCTATTAACGTCCACATGCTATCCAGCCCTTTTGTAACCCTGTTAAATGATTTCAGTCAGCAGCCTCAGGAAACAGCAGGTCCACAGGCTGGTTTGCACAAAAAGCATTTTCCTTCTGATCTGAGATTGTCCCCCTCCTCTTGTGTTGCAAGGACAAATCTGGCAGGTACGAAGCAGGGTTTTGTCCTTCATTACCTGCAGTGCCCAAAGACCCCTCAGTATGGCATGATGTTTTCACCTCCTGGGCAGTCTTATTGCCCCTCTTACCCAGCTTGAATATTTTCAACTTGCTGTTATCCCACATGATTTCAATGTGATTTGAAGTCTTTCCTAATATTATTCCTGGCTGAACAAGTATGCAAGTGCAGTACCAAATACCCCTAAATATTATCATTAGGTGCCTTGCAAACATACTATTCCAAAAGATGCTGGGGAAGGTTGCTTAAAACTGAACTTGACATAGGAGATCAACTCAAAGAGCTATTTGCAGTCTCTCACATGCCTATGCATCAAGCCTCCTGCCTTGAACATGATCCTCAACTCTATCCTCTGCCTCGGTTACTCTCACTGAGATTAGGGTGCAGCCTGATAGTGGTCACCTTCTTGTCACCTGGCAAAGGCAGTGCTGCATCATGCTCTAAGGAAGAGGGTATTTAGAGACTCTGACGTGCCTTTTGTGTGCCCTGAACAGAGCAAACCCCTATTGCTAGTGCCACGCTGCTGGGGAAGCAACATCCACCTCCTAGTCTACCACACACGTAAGTACGCAGCTCCGCAACACCAAGCATACAAAGCATAAAGATGAGGCATAAATTGACCTCCTAACAACAGGGATGTAGGGGAAGGATAAGGTGAAAAGGAAGAGCAAAAGGTTTCTGGCCACAAGGGTGAATGAAGATTAGGTCAAGCCATGAATAAGAGATAGGGGAGCAAAGAAACTACAAAAAAAGTCGTTCAAGGTTGGAGTTAGGCCACGAGAGTCTCCCTGGCTACTAATTTAAGTCAATAAAAGGCATAGGCAGAAAAGAATGAACTCCTTGCCCTCAGATCTAGATCAGAACAACACTCTTGAAGTTAAAAGGATTCAATAAATTATGAAACCTGGTGTAACAGAGGGAGCCCTGAAAACCTTTGCATTTCTGATCAGTGCAGAACCCTTTAAATATGATTGCTGAACTCCTCCAGGGATAAATCACAAGTTAGAGACTGTGTGTGCAGACATAAATTACTCCCTTCTTCCTCCTTCCTCTTACAACTCTGATTCACTGCTGTGAAACTGCATGGCTTTGCTGCCTGTAAGTTTGCAAACTCTGACAATAAGCTGCAGAACATTAAAAGTACATGAAGTATGATGGAGGAAAAGCACTACACTTGAAACAAGAGGAAAATGAGCAGACTTAACTACCCAGGGCACTCAGGCAGTCTCATTTGCAGACCCACACACCAAATAATACCTTGTTGCTGTTGCCCTCTAGGTATAGGAAATGTATTTCATAAAGGAAGGGAGGAACTGATAAGCAATGGCTGGGGCAGCAACCTGTTTTGTGGAAGATAAAATTCAAACCTTGCTTCTGCCACTAAAATTTTCCATTGTCCTAGTTAAACAATGGAATCCACCTATGCCACAAGATTATCTGATGAATACTGGCTGACTCCTGAAAGCTCAGCGAGGATATGCATGTGGACATGCACTGCTGGATTTGAGCGAGAAAACCTATGATGAAAGCCCATGATGTTGCTGCCAGCTGCACTATCCTTCAAAATTATGGGGCTGAACTCTTAAGCCAGCTTCAGAATGCCTCTGTTTCAACCTTGTCTGTGCTAGAGTAAACCAGCTGCAAGCTATTGCTTATCTGCATTTGCCAAGCTGAAGGCAGAGGAGGTTCAGGAGCTGATGCCAACGTGGAAGGATGGCTACAAACTATAGCCAGCAAAGGCTGAGCAGCTGTAATCCCCTGCCCAGACCAATTACAGCCAACAGGGGCCCTGAGCAACAGACATATGTCCTGTCTTACCCATATGCACCTCTCTGACCATACATTTTAGTCCCTCCTCACCTTGCTCTCTTCTGCCTCTCCAAAGTTGCACTACAGAGCCCTGAAGGATTAGACTGGGGAAGGGGAAAGAGCAGGGCACTTTGTTTTTCGCAGTAATCTACGGGTCATCTTTACCTCACAGAACACATGCAGAAGCTCTTAAATAATAAATTTTCAACATTACAATAGCTGTGCAGTTAAAATCATTAACTGCTGGCAAGTTCAAGTCTTTATTTTACTGAATGCCTGGCAGTTGTCCTGCCGTTACGGTGTGCTTGACCCTGAGACACTGTGCTGCACACAGGCTAACTCTGTACCTGCCTCCTCGTAAGACACTGTCACCAAAACCAAACATATACATTGTTTTTTATATTCTCAATGCACAGCAATGTGTTTCTCCAAACAGCCTCAGACAATGTTAAAAAGAGTTGCTTCCAGTTATACCAAGATTAAGGGTATTTGAGTAGTTCATGTCATGGTACCGCACTCACCAAGCCAGGCTTTTGCCAGTCATTGTCTTTAAAGCATGTGATTTACATCAAACCATTTACTGATGGGAGATCAAGATGTTTGGCTTGCTTGACCAACAATACTTGCAGTGCTTGGAAAAACTGGCAGGTTGACAGAAGAGCACAGAATCAGGTGTTCTGATAGAAGTCAAAGTTCTGATTTTTATTCCTGCTTTTAAGATCAAAATAATGTGCTATTTTGTGGACTCCAGTTTCACGCTTCTCTTTTTTTCCCTGACTTTTTTTCAGTAAGCAGTAACTTCTGATATTATTTTTGGAACAAAAATACCCTTAATCCTGGAACATCTACATGGGCTTCTACCAATTCACTCCCAGTGACCACATCCTCAACTTCTGACTCACTCTGCAGCTCTGCATACACTCTGCTTTTTTTCTCCTTTAATACAAATAATAATAACAACTTCAAAAATTCCTATCTGGCCCTCAAGGTGACTAGCATGAAAAGCAGATGTTACACCTGGTTATGATCACTGAAAGTGGTATTCCTGGCGCTCTCCCCTTCATCTGGAGGCACCCGTGAAGCCATGCCCTTAGAGACACGAGAGGCTGTAAAGGCCTGTTCTACTTTGGTAACAGGTTGATGAAAGCTAACATTTGCCTCCATCTATCACCAGCTCAGTGCAGCAAATCATATGCACTGCACTTGGAGACAGAGCTGGGAGGCTTCCTTTCTGCTTTTATCTGAATGTACAGCGTCATCATTGACAGCAGTAAAGTCTTCTTGCAAAAAGAAGCATGCTTCTAAATGCTTTCAACCATGAACCAATGTGCTACTTTGATGTCCATGGTATCTGAATAAATGCAATTAATAGCAAGCAACATATATATGCGGCTTCCCTCCCCTGAGCACAGGGAAGTACCTGCAAAAATAAGCAAATAAAGAAAATGGTAATTCCATGCTCAGCAATCTTTGCGATCTGTTTTTCTTTTTGCAAGAAGACTGTGCCCAAGCAAGTTCAACAAGGTCATCCACACATCATCCAGAAAGCTTTGGTAAGTGCATTTTTCTCAACTGATCCAAACACTGCAGCACACATGCTGCTCAAAGAGCTTTCCAAGAGATTTATTTTTATACAGGAGCTATCTAGGATGTGAAGCTGAACATCAACTGTGCAACAGACCTTCAAGTCAGCATTTGTTATTGCTTAACCAAACATAGCTAATACGTGATCTCTTTTATCTTGGATGGGTATTTTCCTAAAGACTCAACAGGTTGCCACTTTCATGTAGATGCACCATTCCCAAATGCTTGCAGAGTGATTTTCAGTCAAGTCCTGTGGAACCTTGTGCTGTAGAAAATATCATCCACTGCTTCCACAAAAAAACCCCACAACCAAACACCCCAAAACACACCTTATTTATTTCTCTACTTGCCATTTCTATTTGCCTTTTTGCTCAAAGCTTCTGTAGCCAATTTCTTCCCCTGATTTCACCTCAAAAGCAGTAATCCACTCAAGCTAAAATATGTTGTTTCCATGGTCTCTGTGAGCATTGTGACAAAATTATTACCCTACGCTATCAGTTTCAGTGGTGACTGGAGGCAGTCTGGGGACGAGTCTAAAGGAAGGAAGGAATTAAGATAAAGAACAGGCTGGAAAAACGTCTGCCAGAAATGATGCAGGTAGGGTTGACCCAACCTCGAGGCAAGGAAACAAGTTAAATCTACACTCTTGAAGGCCACTCCAGAAATACCTTATGATTTGCTAAAATTATTTTCATTTGCCTCTGTTCTTAAGAGTAACAGAATGACTGGTCTTCCCAGGGCTCTGCGAGGGATGCCCTGCTCTGATACCAAAGGCAGAGACACCCCTAAATGTGGGACAACATTGTCAGTTATCTGACAGCCATGCTGAAGAGGAAACAAAAGCAGGAATACAGATGAATATCAAAATGAGAGAAATATAATAAGCCTTCTAAATAACAAAGAGGAACTGACAGCGTGGTGGTTGAGGTACTGCTGTGGTATTGCTTTCAAGGTACGTCAGATTGGAAACAACTTGATGACTGGATTTCAAGTCAGATGAAGTCCTTCTATAATGTTAATGGGTTTTGGATAAAGCTCTGAAAGTACTCCAAGAATTCCAGGAACTTGGATGCAATCCCTGTGTACAAGTTTACTTCCACGATTCTGATTCAAAATTTGAAACTGCAGCTTCTGGCTCAGGTTTACATATGATCAAATGTTGATCAAAATGCCAGCAAACAGCAACTGGAATTTCAGGATATGCTTCAAGAACATCTGAAATTTCTCACTGGATGCTGACAATACAAAATCTAAGCCCAGAGCTTCATTTGGTCTTTAACCCTAAACGTCAGCCTTCATCTCTAATTGTGGAGGAACTGCACATGTGCCTCTCAACCCAACACCACCATCTCTATTTAGCAAAGGTGCTGCTTCTAACACTGATTTCCTCCAAATCATCATCAAACACTGACTACTAGTCAGGACATCAGACACACAGGATGGACTAAGGCCAGGTTGGATGGGGCTTTGATCAGCCTAGTCTAGTGTAGTGAAAGGTGTCCCTGCCTGTGGCTGGAAGGTTTGAACTAGATGATCTTTAAGGTCCCTTCCAAATCAAACCGTTCTAGGATTCTATGACTAATGGCTTGATATGTTACAGAAAATCCTATATACCTATGTCTTAAAAACTGTATGAAGCCTCAGAATACTAAGGGGACAAAAGCACACTTGAGCTCCTGATGACACAGGCTCAAAATTCATGGGGGCAAAACAAGCTGCCAGTCCTCCCTTCAGGCGTCTTGCTTTCAAACAAATGTATGTTGTGCAAAGGGAAGGGCTGCACGGCACTGACACTTGTTTCTGGGCCGGTTTTATTTACACAACATGGGTTGCTATGGGGAAGAGTCAGGGTTGTGTAAACTCGCTTTTCAGAGCTCTTACCCAATGACAATTCTAAAACACCAACTCCTGAAATACTCTTTCTCCTCTCTCTTGACTACATCCCACCTCAGTGCCCTGCTTTGGATCCCAAACCAGGGGACGCAACACATCTGAAGAAAACCAGTAAGCAAGTGGGAACCAGGAGTTCACAGAAACCACTCTTTGTCCCAGAGAGAGCAAACCTGGAGCCATTCACAAGCTAAAACGCAGCTGAACTTTTCGGAGCCCAGACTGCAGGGGCCAGCCAAACGCTGCTGCAGGGCCCCCGTTCTCCACAAGCAGTCCCTGCCACCAGCAGGCATTCCAGAGGCCTTCCAGGAGGTGATCCTTCATCCAGAAAGAGCCGGCCGGGTTCGTTGCCTTGGAGCTGGGCCAGCATGCCTTACAGAGCTATCCTGTTTCAGTGGAATATTTAACCGTGCCACGCTCTTCTACCAGAGCATTAAAATTACCCTGCAAACTGCTTAAGGTGGCTTGCGAGGACTGGTTGCAAAATCACCATTTTCTTTCCAACACATTGGAAATTTCCACAAGTCAGGGAAGAGGGGTTCCTACTGCCCAGCACTCATCCAGTAAGTGCCTAATGAATTTAAGGACAAATGGAACTGCAACGACTGTCCAATCTGCCTCTTGTGTAACTCGGCACAGGAAACTCACACAGTAATTCCTACACCGGCTCCAGGATAAATATCCAATGAAAATGCTGTCTGACACTGGTTATTTACATGCTGACCCCAGATTTCATCCAAACTCTGTTCTCAGCCTCTCTGCTAAGTTTTACTGACCTTTTCCACAGGCTCCTGGTGTGATTCTTACTGAGCTCCGCTGGTTCTGTCCAATTTCATTCCCTTTCCATGAGTATGGTATGAGTGTACCGCCTTATACAACTTAACCACATATGTCAAAATACCCATTTCTAGCATGTTCTGCCAAAACTGAAGGCGAGTGAAAGCAGCTGGCCTCTCTGCAGCATTTTGCCAAAGGTCTAGCTATTCATCATTTGTCCTTTGTGTGCCTCTCACCCCCATCACTCATAAAGCTCCAGGTTTCACATAGCTAGGGGAGCATCAGACCTCATCTCTGGTGCCCTGAAACACTACAGTACAGTGCTACATACTGTTTTGTGGGAACAGTTCTTAACATGGTGTCTCCTGGGATGGACATGAGGACTGTACGTGCTTGTGACTTCCCAGGCTCCACAAATAGCCCAGGGCTATTACTTGATTACTCTTTTAATCTATTTTTTGTGCATGCTAATACAAAACCACAGAATTGCTGAGGTTGGAAGGCACCTCTGGAAATCATCTAGTCTGAACTCCTGCTCAGAGCAGGGACACTGTCACCTCGAGCAGGTTGCACAAGGCTATGTCCAATCAGTTGTTAATACCTCCAAGAACAGAGACTCCACAACTTCTTTATGCAACCTGTTCTAATATCTTTCCACTGTTACAGCAAAAAAAGTTTCTCTTGTGTTTAAAGGGAGTTATTCCTTGCTCCCTCCCAGGAGGGAGCTTTTATACACATGGTTTAAGATCTCTTTGAGCCTTCCTTCCAGGCTGAACAGCCCCAGCTATCTCAGCCTCTCCTTGTACATCAGATGCTCCAGTCCTGTTATCACCTTCACGGCTGTTGGCAGGACTCATTCCAGCGTCTCCACATCTCTCATCTGGGAAGCCCAGAATTGGACATGATGCTACAGATGTCTCATGGGGGCTGAGCAGAGTGAAAGGATCATCTCCTTCAGTTTGACCTAATGTAGCCCAGGAGGCTGTTGGTCTTTGCTGCAAGGGCACATTGCTGGCTCATGTTCAACTTGTTGTCCAGCAGGATCCCAAGGTTCTTTCCTGTAAATCTGCCTGTACAGGGGCATAGGGTTATTCTTCTGCTCCCTATAACTGTCTCCTATGGGATTCTTTGAAGCAAGTCCCTGAACAGGGAAAAGTCTGCTCTCCTGAAGTACAGGACTGTTACCTGCCTTGTTCCAAGTTAATTCCAGTCTGTTCACCACGCAAGGCAAAAATCAATTGTGAAAGTAGTTTTAAACCAGCCGTCACCTAAATACACTGACAACGCAGAACCCCGGAAGTTTACAACTTCAATGGTTTTCAAAAATCTGCCTGTAAGTATCTTGGAAGCATAAGCCCCAAGGGAAACTGCTGGGATTTGAACCAAGCCACACATGTGCCTTTTTAAAGCCCAACCTAAAACAGCAGTACAATTAACTACTTCAGAGTTTGCAAAAATCACTGTGAGCCTTCCTCTGTCTTTCTGCGCTTTCCACCTCCCCACTACAAATCCACCTTCTCCACAGCAGGTTTCAAGTCTGTGGTGAAAAATCTTCTGAAAAATGAGAATGGAAAGACAAAAGAGATTGAATGCTAGATGGAATAATGAGAGGTCTTGTAAGCTAAGTTTGTGATTCATGTCCCTACTATAGCAATGAGATACTGATTTTTTTCATTCAAATAAAGCAACCGCAGAATAATATCCCGGCTACCACATCAGCATTTCACAGGATTTAGAATACTCGGAGCAGAACGTAAATCCCATTTGCTGCAGGATGTAAAGGCTTTGTCCATTATATTTTATAACACACATAGCTGCCACTGTTAGACACGCTCTTCTACTTCGTGTATTGATGCCAAAATGATGCAATGGGATTGTCAGCAGCCTATTGTCTGGGAGCTTATCCATCCAAAAAAAGTCCTGTTGTGACACAATATGCTAACAGGTAAACTGGCAAACAACCAAAATTGCTCACCTCTGCTTATGTTCGTTTCTTTGCTGCTCTGCCCTGGGTCTTGGTGACAGTTAAGCCAGGAGGAAGACCTGGTGTAGCGCATGAAATGGAGACAGCACCATTTCGGAATGGCCCAATGAGGTTCTCTTTCACCTTTGCTCTTTCAGCTGACACCAAGAGCAACACTCACACAACAACGCACTTGATTTCTACCTGCTTTTAAGGATCTGGACTCCTTGACCTAATTTTATCATGCTTTTTTTGCCATACCAACTGCAAAACTGGGTGTTCATTCAGTGCTGGTTTTGACATCTCATCACTGTGAAGATGGGGCTTTCACCCTGTCTGAAAAGCAGTTGCGTTGATGTTGGAAAATTCAGCAATCCTAACTGCAGTACCAATCAAGTAGTAACAGGACAAACATCATGAAGAATAAATATGAAACCAGTACAAGCCATTACAGTACCACTGTCAAAAGGGACACATTAACCCACGAATGCAACTGCATTCACAGTTGGTGAAATCTGGGCATGTCCTGCATGCTGGCGTGCTCTCCTTAACTGTTTTTCAGTCACTGTCTGACGGTGAGAATAACATACATTTGTTTGTTTCCCAGGAGTACTGGGGGGCTTGATTATCTCACTTTCTGAAACACCAAAATGACAAGGATGTAGAGTCTGGTTCACAGGGTCTATGCACTCAGGCTCACACAGACTTGCCACAGAAATGCTGCTGGTTCTATAAGAAAAAAATCATGCCCTTGGGCACTCTGATCCTCGTTAGAAATAAGAACAAAATCTTTCTAATGAAAGAAGAAGAAAAAAAAAATCTCATCTAGAGATCACTTCAGCTCTGAAGCTGGCAAAGCAAGCCTCACTGGGTTTAACTTCAAAAGCTTATAACTTTGCATAACTGGGAAATGTCAGGGTAACATTTTTATGCATCTTTGCATATGATCAAAAGCACGATTGTCACAAAACCAGATGAAACACACAGCATGTCCCAGACCCTTGGTGAAATCTGGTCTCTAAAGGATTCAGATGCTGTAAGCGACACTTGCGGAGGGATGCTCTTTATGAACATCTCTAACTATTTTGGGCTATCCCAAATGAAATAAAAGTTTAATTAGCAACTTTGTCCCTGCTACAGACCATAAGGAAAGTTACAAAAACCATGAGCATGCATAATTTTCCAGCAAACTCTACAGAAAGTTTTAGGATGCTTCTAAATTTGAGCCCCATAGCTAACCCTAGAAACTCCTATGGGTCTTCTTCATAAAACCTGAGTTCGCTTATGAGAGCAATATGGTAGGGTCTCTGCAGAGGTAAGCTCTCTCACTCAGCAACGGCTCAAATGACAGGAAAGACACCCCAGGCATAACACTAGCTTAAAATTACCAGCAAACAGGAAACAGCACAGAGGAGAAAAAACATGTTTTTTTCTACAAACTCTGCAATAACAAGATGACTGTCCAGTTTCTCCCATTCTTTCTCAGTTGGCCTCCCCATGCTTTCTATTTAATTTCTTTCCCCTGTCATGCCCTTGCCCTCTCAGACTCTTACAGCCTCTGACAGTTTTTGGGGAGCACCCAGACCTTGCCATCTCCCAGTGGTCCTGCTGAGACTCCTCCTCCAAGTTCTCTTGTGTTTCCTGGTGAGCTCTGTCTCTTCTTTCATCAGGTGCCTGCAAGTCCTGCCCCAGTCTTACAGCACTGGAAAGAAATGCAACCCAATAGCACTAATAAATGATAGCTAGTCCCTCCTCTCCCTTTCATCTCCTCTTCTCTGGTGGTAAGCAATCTGCCTGCTGCTGAAGCAATAAGCAACCACCCGCTTGGTCCAGGCTGTGGTGCTGCCCTATCAAGCCCCAGGGCTGACTCCCAGCCAGGTCGCCTTCTGAACAGGTTGACATTGCTCTCCTCAGCAGCCCCAGCTTCCTGCTGGCACCTTGGGTGGAGAAGACCTGACGGGTCCACCTTGAAGGACAACAAGGGCTCCCACTCAGCCCAGCACCTCTACCAAGGGGGCTTCCCCACAGCCTCCCATGCCATCAAAGCCTGAGGCATCATCACACTTTGCCTGGAGGCTGCAGACAGCTCTCTGTCACCGGCCCTGAGAAATCAGCCACTGCTACCGGGCCCTTCCCTGCTCAGTGCCCAAGGCTCTTTTCATGAAAACCCGTTAGATTTCATGACTCATCCCTCACCCTAGGGTAAAGCTAAGAAAACAAGCAACGATGAGATAGAGAAAAGAGTAATTGTCATATGAGAAAAATTTATAAGCTGTTCTCCCACCCAGGACATCCCGATGTCAGACATGAGAAAAGTACCAATTAAGCCATTCCAGTGCACTCCCAGAACCCCAGCAATGGCTGGGTGTGATGGACACAAAATGGTCCTGCTGACTCCTGACATGCTACAAGGGCCGGGGGGAACTCTTAGTGCTACACTGTCCTTACAGCGTAAGGTCACATTTCTTACAGCAAAGGAAGTCCTTTCCCCTCTCCAGTCTGACAAGACATAGTACTGAACTCAGATGGATTGGTGGGAGAGGGATTTGAGGAGATCCTGGTACTTGCAACCCTGAGACAGAAGACTAAATCTCTCGTGAAATCCCAACTGCTTCAACACCATGAGCAAGGCAGGAGCCACAACAGAGCGCGCTTGCTCAGTGACCTGATCTGCAGGCTTTAGTTGGGACCCATGAGACACCAAAATGCAATTACGGTCAAAGAAGTAATACAGGACAGCATCTCACTATCCAGTACATTCTTCCTTTCAGTAACTTGCTCCAGTTTGCTCAGTTTTTAACTCAACAGGATGTTTTCTAACCAATGGTGCTGCAAACCACAAGCTCAAAAACCAAGCCAGGCTATATTTTGCTCTTTAAAAAGAAAACCCCAAACACGACCCACCGGGGACCTTGCCCAATGGTCAGAACTGCCCAGCTGCTCATTTGTGTGCACAGCTGTATACGATTTGTGTGGAGCTGCACAGCTATAGGAGCGGAAGGAACAGAGCAAAACCAAGTGGCCACAACCAGCACCATTAAAAAGATTCTTTTCACCACTCATCTTCCCAGTGATTAAGGTAGTTTCTCCCAGTTTTCCAGGCCATTGAACCACCCTGGAAGAATCAACCCCAACCTGTTTTCAACCCATGGTTTTGTTTAGTCAGAGATGGCCAATTTTTAATTCACCTCTTGTGAGCATTCACAACAGGATTTATTAAAGAGCTAGCCTTAGTCAAATGAGGAGGAGAAAAAAGTAAAGCCCATGTGATTAACTGTTGCTAAACAACATCAAATAACGTGTGAGGAGGTTTTGATCTGCTCCTGGAAGTTCCACAAGCAAACACACAAAGTGAAATAAATATGGTAGATTATTTATTGCAGTTTCTTCACTCAACTCTAAGAGCTTCTGCCAGAAATACAGTTCCCGTGCATGGAACAGAAACCGCGGAGGCCCGCCTAGGGCTACTCAGCACGCAGATGTGGTCCAAACTTACTGAATGCTGCTGGTTTCAATTAGGGACCAGAGCTACGGCTTTAATTCTAAAAAAAGGCGCAGCGTATGCACAGTACCTCCTTGTACAGGAAGTAAAAGCCTTACGGTGGAATTCAGTAATTAGCAGATCAGACTGTTGGTTCATCCCATCAGATAATATACCTTTGACCAGCAGCCAACATCTAATGTTTAAAAGGCAGAAGAAAGCAACCTTCAAAAGTACCTTTAGCTGTATTGCTTTACGAAGGAGAAAAAAATGTCCTCATGACCTATGCAAACAGGCAGCTAATGCCCTCCAGCACAAATTATGATTACTCTTCTCTTACCAAGTGTAGTTGCAAGTGTTGCTATTAGTCATAAAATTATCCAGCCCCTGAAAAAAATGAAAAAATCCAGCCACGCCACCTTACAGCATTGGCTCTTGCAGCACTGGATTAACTCTGCTGAAATTACCCAGCACATACACAATTATCTTGTAAATAATGCTTTTTAATTTAATGGTGTAACTCTTATGCTACGGAGCTGACGGAAACCAAGAGATTGATTTAATTTCTAGAGCCACTTTGAATTGTGCTGTAGGACCAGTTTTAACCCTTCTGTCTTTGTGGGAGGGAAAAAAACAATGAAGTAGATACAGATATCTTACACAAGTAAATCCTGTCACAAGGACATCTCTTCTGCCTCAGCCACTTTTGCTGTTCCTTCCCCTTGGTCCTTCTGAGACCCCTTAGTATCCCTGAGTACTGAGGTGTGCTATCTGCTCTGCTCAAGACAGAGATGTATCTGGGTCCAGGGAAATGTCAGAGCTCGGTCATGCCTGTTTATGTTCTCTTCCATATTTAAAACAAAGCTGCTCTGGACCACATTGGCTTCAGCCCAGTGGGAGCTCTTCCACTGGCTTCCATGGACTGAGATCCAGCCCTTAGCCCTCACTCTATGCACATTTTGATTAGCTGCAGCAAGCAAGGCAGACAGCTTTGTTGCTTAGCCACTTTTTAGCATGCAGCCTAGTGAGCAACTAACTCCTGGGTCACCCACCCTCCCGTGCAGCCCCCTGCATGACAACTTCTGAAAGAGCTTTGCTTGGATTTTTCAGTTTCAGGTAAATGGTTCTGGTTTCACTGTGGCCTTTCCAGACAACTCCAGTGACTCAGAGGGATCCAGTTGTGCACATGAAGGATGTATTGGTTTGACCATACCAAATCTTATACTAGCCTGACTTTAACTGCTTCCTTATGATCCAGTTGTGCTCTCAGAAATGCTATGGTAAATCTGGAATAACTCCCCTGAAGAGCACAGTTTTGAGAACAGTGTTTGTCCCCTACAATGAAGTTCTGATCTTCTTTTATGCTCCTGTGAGGCTTGATCAGTAAACGACCATGCGAGCAGCTCCAGGCAAAACCAGACTTCCAGGGCCCAGCTTTCAAACCCAGGTGCCTCAAAACTAGCAAGTTCACTCATGTCAAGCAGAGCAGTTCTTGCAGTCAGGACCTTGCTGTGGCATCCTACACTCCTCTCTCACAGGAACTCTTGGAGATGAGGCTGGCTCGCCTAAAACTAACCCTTGGGGAAGCCCAGGCACTTCAGCCAGGTTTGACAACAGCGCAAAAGACAGGATGGTGAAAGGTGTCCTGCTGTGGAGTAGCTGAAGCTGGGTGCAGCCAAGGGATGTTACTCCAAGGGATTCATTTCAGTGCTATCATGTACATGAGGACCTCAGGAGAGGTACGCCTGCTCAAATAGGAGCTGTGCTTGGCCCACAGCCTTACAGGACCCATGATCCCTGCACCTTCTTGCCCTTGCAGCACACAGCATTGTCAGATGCTGCTGCTACGTGGACGTCTTCCTGCCAGTCCAGTGCTGTCTTCATACAGATGTCCAGACAGTGTGGGCTGCTTGACTGTTACCATGTCCTTGTGCACCACAAATAGCCTGGCTGAGGTATGGGCCTGCTGAAGGTCTGGAAACTACAAAAGGTTCTTGGAAGCAACTGCTGACATTTGGCCACTCTCATAGGAAATACACTTGTACAAACATAACGTAGACAGTTCCTCACCAGCTCCCATCCCAAAAGGGGTGCCAGGGGTTAGTTCATCCATCTTGGGGATGGCGCTGACCTGCTGGATCTGTCTATTCCCACCCAGCTGTCCCTGTCCTAGTCTTTTCCATTACCCACTAATCCCAACTGCTCTGCAGTTGTTTCCTTGGATCATTATCTGTAACCCTAGCCCTGGCTATTTCCCCTTGCTCCCTTTGCAACCCTTCCAGGAGACAGTCAGCCTTCTCCTCTGTGACTCTCAGCACTGTTAGCACTTGTTTGAGACCTGCATCACCTACAGCCCTTTTCCCCAAACCATGCAACTCCAACAGCATCAAACTGAAGCATCTGAATACAGGTCTCAATCAAACTAATCAGTGCTGAAATGCTCCTACTAGGCCTGCATGGTGGATGGGTGTGATTTTTGCAGGTTTGATGGTCTCAGCTAGCGGCAGCCAAGCATAGCCCAGAGTACGGAAAGAAAGAGCTCCATTTTGCTTTACCAGGCACCTCACGTTCACACAAGGCACTGAAAAATCAGCTGCAGTAAGCTGCATCTTGCTCTATTTGAGGTCAGCAGGATTTTTGCCACCAATTCCAGAGAAAAACCCTAACCCCAACTCCCAGCCTGTCTCAATAGGAGAAGTGCTCCAGCCCTCTGAGCATCTTTGTGTCCCTCCTCTAGACTCACTTGAGCAGCTCCATGTCCCTCTTGTGTTGGGAGTCCCAGAGCTGAACACAGTGCTGCAAGTGGGGTATCACAAGAGTGGAGTAGAGGGGCAGAATCACCTCTCCTGACCTGCTGGTCACACTCCTTTTGACGCAGCCCAGCATAGAGTTGGCTTTCTGGGCTGCAGGTGCACACTGCTGGGTCATGTTGGGCTTCTCATCGATCAACACCCTTTTCCTTGGGGCTGCTCCTAATCCACCCTCAGCTCAGCCTGTACTTGTGCTTGTGCTTGCCTTGGCCCTACTAGAGGACCTTGCACTTGGCCTTGTTGAACTTCATGAGGTTTGCACTGGCCCACCTCTCAAGCCTGTCAGGATCTGGATGGCATCCCTTCCCTCCAGCCAATTGTCCATGTGCCTTAGCAGAGTTTCCAAGAGCATCTGGTCCATGACCTTGTCAGGCACTGAGGTGAGACTGACTGGCCTGTAGTTCCCTGGGTCTTCCTTTTTTCCTTTTGAAAAACGGAGCTTATTTTGCCCCTTTTCCAGTCAGTGGGAACTTCACCAGACTGCCATAACTTCTCAAATAGGATGCATAGTAGCTTAGCCACTTCACCCACCAGTTCCCCCAGGACCTGTGGATTCATCTCAACAGGTCCCATGGACTCATGCACCTTCAGGTTCCTTTTATGTTTTTGAACCCAATCTTTTCCTACAGTGGACAGTTTTTCATTCTCCCAGTCCCTGCCTTTGTCTTCTGTGACTTGGGCGGCGTGAGTCCTTCTTGATTACACAGTTTCTTACTCCACTATTGCCCGATGGCTAAGCAAAGCACACAGGATCACTACTCGAGTCCCTGCAGACCTTGCCCAACAGCACTAGGGTAGGTATGTGGTGGGATACCTCAGAGTTATCATTGCTTACTGCCACCAGTAACTGCATGAGAAGGTTTCTAGGAGTCACCCCAAAGTCAAGAAGCCCAAATGACCTGAGAGAGCCAGCATCTGCCCTTGTATTGAGTACATGGATAAAAACAACCATGCATAAATGGCCAGGAGGAAGTGTCCTAAGTTGTGGCACTCACCACGTGATTGTTATTTGCAACAGGAGTAGCTCAACTCCATGTGCGAGTGGCCCAGGAGGCAGCTCTGTCCAAGCCAGGTTGGGTGGGAACAGTGGCAGAACTGAACTGGGGACTGGATAAGAGCAGGTGACAAGCAGTCTTGTGGGAACAAGGTCTATCATTTACTTGCACTTCTCTCTGCATCATTAGAGATCAAGGTAGGTCTCCAGAAACCAACAGCAACTCACCCAGAGCCACGGGAGTGCATATGGTTTGGATTCATGCCCCTAATTTCCCCATTTCCACCCATCCTCAGTCAGCATCACCCACTTTTATATAGAAAGATGAGAAGAATTTGGTACAGGGTTGAAATTTTAAGATCCCTACAGACTGCCTTGGTGCTGTTTGTGGGTGCTGTGCCCCGTTAACCTTTAAGAATGTCCTGCAGTACCTGGACAACTAGTAATAATACAATAATTATTAGAAATAATAGTAATTACTATTAGTAATAACAGTAATATACAATATATTATATATAAATAGATATTATATAACAGATAATATCTGTTGTCTTGGTTAATGAGATCACAAACAAGACTCTTAGAAATTAAGAATTATTTTTAAAGCATTTTTTCTTCAGCAACAAAAAAAAGGGGGATTTTCACCTTAGTGAGCTGCGAGTAACAACTCTTTGCTCT
>NW_009914916.1:126493-135450 GCF_000696875.1 Nestor notabilis
TTTTCTTTATGAAGGTGCTCAACACCTTCAGGTATTTGCATACCTGCCAGCATTTGAAAACTAAAGAAACTGGGAAGAGAAACAGGAAGCTCTTGCAGCTTTAGTTAAGCAAAATGAGATTAAGAAAGCCTTTGTAAATCAGTTGAGGAACAGGATGCTAAAAAAGAACACTCCCTGATTAACTACAGGCTTAAATATACCAGTGCCTCCTGGTCTGCAGAGGTGCATACATGGTGCAGAAAGACCCAAAGTGGGGAGAGCAAGGAATGCTGCAGGCCAAGGAGAGAAAAGGCCATGTGAAAGCCCTGAGTGAGCTGCACCAAGTAGCTGAGGAGGCCACAAATAAAATGGCAAATGCCTGTATATTGCCAGTACATTGCCTGTGTTCTGCTGCACTCTCCTTACTGGCACAGGGCCTCCCACCCTCTTCCAGCTCCACCACTCAGCTGAGTAGCCAAAATGCACATTGTGGTGCGAACAGGCACATACACCGGTACCCACGTACACAGCGGGAAAGGGCAGGACTAGAGAGAGCAGCCTGTCCCGAGGAGGGGATGGCTGGTGTGCACTCAGATGCACCGGCAGAGCAGCGCTGGGTGAGGCTGTGATTCCCCTTCACGCTGCACAGACCAAGGAGGCAGTGCAGGATAGTGTCAGAATCTGAAATTGAAATGCACGGTTGCAACCCTAGAAAGGAAACTTTCAGGTGCCATGGTCATGTCATGTCTTATTTATTCCAGGACCTGACCTACCACATTTGTGAACATTGCTCTCCACCTTAAAGGACTCCAGAAGGGAAAAACACTGTAATCTATAGCAAGCTGTGCAGTCTTAGGAGCTTGGCAGGAAAGAGCAAGGCTTTCAAGGTCATGAAAACATGCAGGAGAACACTATGAAAGAGCACTAAGTAGGTGAAGTCAGCAACATGCAGGTACTCGCATGCTGGGGTGGACAGGTATGTATGAAGGGGAACGAATACATGGGGAGCACACCTACATACCCAGAGAACAGAGAGGAGCATGAAGCTGTGAGATAGGGCAGGTGGACAGCCTCAGAGATGAAGGGATGGGAAGAGAGATGTTTTGCAGGGAGGTGCAGAGCAATGCAGGGCTTTGCCTCCATGCCAGAGTGGGTGGGGAAGCCGGGAGGTGAGGAAAACTGGTGCAGCAGCATGTAAGAGCGAGCATGTACACCAGACATTGATAGAACATCAAACATCCAGGTGCTGCTGACCTCCCCTGGGCAGGGAGCAGGTACAGAAATTGCAGCACACACCTGTGATATGCCTCCACATGTACATCAATTCCTTCGCACACTTAGAGACAGCAGCACCTATTAGGCAAATACTATTAACTGAAGTCTCTTGCCTGTGGTGCTTTCACTGCATGAGTACCCTACGCAAAGAGGACCATTGACTATCACCATGTATGAAGGAAGACAAGAGAGACACTGGGTCGACAAGGGACTAACACTGGAGAGAACGCTCATTTAACGGTGCCTGAAACCACTTACTCCACTGGTAAGTGGTTCTGTACTGGCAAGTACAGAACGCAGCCTGCATCACTTGGTATTTTAACACAGCATCCAAGTCTGTGATCTCACAGCTGCATCTTAACATTAACCCTAATGTTAAAACATCAGGGTAGAGTATAATGAAGTGTCTCACACCCTGGCCCTATTCAAAGGGAACCACTGCAGCCCGCAAGGCTTTTATGCAGAATAGTAAAGCTGGCATGGAAGACATGCCTCTGGTCTATAAATGCACCAAGCACTGCCAGCAGGTTGTTTAAGAGCAGCAGCACACTGCTCAGCTGCTAAACTCCTGGCCTCACCTCCACACTGTGGCCTCCTCCAGTCTGGGAGGGAGGAAGGAAGAAATGTTCATTACAGATCAGCTCCATGGAGGCCACCTTGGGTCAGTGAAGGGCATGCAAATTGACTTAGCACTAGCTGTCTGCCATGCAATATCAGTATCGAATTCCCTGGCCAACTGAAACAACACAATATAGAAGTGCCGGTGGTACAATTCTTCTGCTGGGAAATAATTGTTCTTAACCCAGTACAAACAGGTTTGGTTAGATGTGCTCAGCAAACATGAGGAGCGCAGGTGCCTTCAGAGCACAAGACGTTTAGAAGCCACCATCATGAAACTGTCTGAGTGCACAATGCGATATTAGGTTAGACCTTTGATTTCTTGGGAGATTCAATTGCTAGTTTCTGGACTCTGAGTGAAATGCCTTTATAACCCAAGATACACAGACCTGCAGAGAGTAAAGTTAACAGGCATTTCTTTACAAAGCTACAAATCCAGACAATACTATCATATATATTTTTTAAATAGGGATTATTTACAAACTAACATAAAGAAATGCACATTACAGCTTCATTTAAGGCATATAAGTGAGATGACAAATCCCAAGCACCCATAAATCCATAGCTGGTAAAATCCAAAAGCTTGAAAGAAGAATCATAGCCTATGGGCCTGCAATTGTACAAATGCATCTACTATGTTCATGAGAAAAAGCACTGATGCTGCAAGCCTCTGCCTTGTCCTCGGAGGGGAGCAGCTCCACTGGAACTGCCGAGGTGGCCAGGGCTGGATGAGGGTTGTTGTGAGCATTTGCCACCAGTACAAGAGATGGTTCAAACCCTTTCCTCCCCCAGTGACCACTTTGTCTTTCATTCTCTTTTCCTTTTTTAACTTTTAGTTGAACGTATCTGCTCCAGGAGACCCCAGGACCAACCCAACCTCATTCACCTAAGCTGTCCTCCCCATAGGCGCCTCTGCCCTCAGACAAGCAATGGTTGACAAAAACTTTCCAGTAACTAAAGCCTTGCTGCTTTTACACCATATCAATCAGCAATAGAGAAATACACCCAGATCTAACACCATGGGACATGGGGGTCCTGCTCAGCCTGGTAATGAACCACCCTGCGAAATAGTGTCAGGTCACCCCACTTGAACCACTCCAGTTTCAGGGTCTGAAGACAAGAATTATAAGGAGTATTCAGACCTGAAGAGCCCAAGAAAGGCATCTTTGTGGATTTTAGAAGCTTGACTTCTAGAACAGATCATAGAATCACAAAATCATAGACAGGTTTGGGTTGGAAAGGACCTTAAGATCATCTAGTTCCAAACCCTCTTGCCATGGATCTCAACAGACCTTGCAAATGCCCAGCTCTGCAGGAGGGAGGCAGCAAAACATTGGGATGGTGGATTTTAAACCAACTAGTTGCAGAAGTAAATTTACCACAGTAACACCAAGTCATACTCCAGCCCTCCTTCCTTTGGCAATGCACGCTCTCCCAGCTTCAGGGGAGCACTAGCCCTTTCCCAATGACTTCTCTAGGGCAGGGGGGAGCCTCCATACTGCATGGCACCTAACGCACTTACTGTCATGTAGCATCTTCACAGCAGCTCTGCGAGGCCTTGGGTTGACAGCCTGCCTGGTGTGGACAGAGGAGCCCACTGCTGCAGCTGGAAGACAGACTCTTCCTGGGTAGCCTCACAGAACAAAGACAGGTAATTTCAAGTGGTTGGGGCTGGTTAGAAATTAGTATTTTTGTTAGGAGTTAATGCCGTAGTTCAGCAAGGGTAAGAGAACATAGAAGAATAATTTCCCCCTTCCTTAGTGATGATTAAGAGCAAGGAGATCCCTCTCGTTGTTACCAGTGAGTGCAGGAAAAAGTGATTTCTCCATCACAGAACAACATTTAGGGAAAAGACAAGTCCATCATCAGAGTCTTGTGAACTGAAGTGACACAAGTGGCTTAAGCCCTCAGCCCCATCAGTGCCAGTGCCCCACAGGGTTGCTCCAGCTCTAGCCCTCTCGTTCATTCCCAATGTCAGCACAGAGAGCTGGGAGCTGCCAGGGGTGTGGGATGAAATATTGTACTAGAGGACTTCCCAGATCTGTGTGAAGGGTAACAAGCAGGACACAGCCACCTTCTCCCCCAGCCTCCCGGTAAGTCTGTAGCTGGTGGTGCCTTCTTCACCTTGCTTGGGTTTCAGGCAAATAAATCCTCAGCAAAGAGAGCGGCCCTGGGCTGGTCTACATAGAGTACAGTTCCTCCTGCAGCTTCAGGAGGCATGTATTTTACATTTTGTCTTTCTTTACCCTTGTTAAAAATACCTTGATGTCCCACACACAGACATTCCTTATCCTACCTGGAGCAGGGAAAAGGCAAGGGAAGCCAGGGACTGACTTGAAAGCTTTGTTGCCTTTACTTCACCAGAATGAAACCACAGAGCAATGCTAGTAGGAGGGAAGCAACTGTGCCTGGAGGAAAGATGGGAGCAAGGATGGACCCTGCCAGTATGGCATGCCCTCCAGTTCTTGGAGTTCTCTCCTTCCTGTACACCTATTGTAATGGGGACCTGGCAGAGGGCTAGCACACATCGTCTGTATGCATCTCCAGACACAAAGAGAGAGGCCACTTTCCAAGTTAGCTGGACAAATGCATAAGACACAGCCAGCGCAGCCATCCCAGCTGCTCTTGTTCCTCTGCTGTTTACACGAAAAAGGGAATTTCACCTCCCTTTCAGCAGAAACAGTTGTCAGGCAGATCATGAACCTGTCTTCTTGGGTTTTCTCCATCTTTCTTCAGTTGGCCCAGCCTTCCCAACGCACAGTGCCCACCAACCCTTGCTGAAAAAAACCCCAGAAATCTCAATACAAACCTTGTTTGTGTCTACTCTGACCTTTATTAGGCTCAAGAGACTGCTCATTTTGCTCCACCACAGCCATGGCATCCCTCAGACTGCCTCCTCCTGAGCTGTCAGGACCGATAACCCACAGCAACTGTCACAGTTTGCCATTATGCTGCCCTTGCAAATACTGCAGAGAGGTCTTTCCAAAGTCCATGGATAAAAGGAATAGGGCTTAGGGAGCAAGTCACCTACCTCAGCTTCATCCTTCCACCTATTTCTTGCCTTGGGCTGTGCAATTCAAGCAAGTGCAAAGAATGGGAAGGGTCAGAGGTGAAACCTGTGTTCTGAGGGCCCAGACAAGTTCCTGATGCTGCATTACACAAACTGGAAACATTGGTTCTCAAAAGACAGGGTACTGGCATCCCTTCCCTGCGTGGGGCAGCCAAACCAGCAGGACTGTACCAGCAGGGCAGGCTGGGTCCAGCAGAAAAGTCACTAATGAAACAACATGCTTCCCCCTTGCACTGAAGTCATTTGGAGCCGAATTAATACTTTTCCATTCATGGGCATTAAGTATCTCAAAAAGGATAAATAACAATTATCTACATCATTACCATAGAGGCTAATTGAGGCACAAGCTGCTGAAGGAGCTTGTTCTGAAGCCTCATCTGCTTAGCAGCAGAGACAGGGATAGCACACATCCCTGTTTGCCCAAATTTGTGCTGTAACCACCAGACCACAGCCCCTCCTGGAGCCCGCCCTACTGGGAGACCGCTCTGTAATAGAGTGAACAAGTGCTCATTTACAGTGGGCAGCTCCTGAGGGCAGCAAAATCTTCAGCAGCTCGTTCTGGTGGGATGGCAGCAGTGCATACACACTAGTTTTCTTTTGGCATCCAAACTCCACATCTGCCCAGAAAACCTTTCCCTAAGCGGGGAGATGCCTGCAGCTCTGAAGACATCCAGGAGCAAGAACTGGCCTCCCTGACTGTTTATATGATATTCAAAGGGAGACTGAGAATGAAACAGAGCTCTGAGAATCAGGATTTCCTACTGTGTGCCAAGACCATCCTGGCAGTGCTTTACTCTCCCCACTGCTTCATCTTCCTCCTGGCAAGGCATCCCTACCTATTGCAAAGAGAAGCCAGCAGGCAAGGTAGGCACTCTGCGCGGAGAGATTTAAGACTGTTTTCCTCTCCCCCTCGCCAGGCTTGGCTGGGTCAGACACAGCATCTGGCAAGAGAATTGCTCCCTGCTAATTTTAGCCTCCGGCTCTCCACCCAGGCAGCAGCAGCAGCAGCAGCAGCAGCTCAACCACTATGGAAAGCTATGGGCACCACCGAGCTGAGGGCTGGGAGACGCTGCCTTCAAATGGCCCATGCGGCCACACACTGCCAGCTAAATATAAACCCATGGCAGGCAGGGGGAAACCACACTGAAGCAAATCCCTCCCCTGGAGATGGAGCAAGGACAAATCGCAGCTCCCCAGGGGATGTGCTCCCGGACCCAAGGGGCGCTCACAGGACTTGGTTTCTGCCCAGAGGGATAATTCAGGCTGCAAACTCACAATAGGATCCCACACGTTTTATGTATTTTTGGATGGATCTGGGGCTGGTGCACCTCAGACCCTAGTGCACCACGCCAAACAAGCACTACTTCACAAACACTGCTCCTAAGGGAGCCTGGTTTGGCTCCTTCCCATAATGGTCCCTGCTCTACCATGCTGTTTACTCTGAAATAGCTAGCAGGGGTGGGATGCCCTCACTGCAGAGTCTGATAGCCGTAATGTCACAGACTGCTATGGGAGCTGGTGCTTAAAGCAGGAGTCGAGCACGGTGAGATTTCCCCTGTGCCTGGATGCAAACTTGCACTGTCCCTCTGCAAACAACACTCATCCCTCTATGTAAGAGAAAAACCCCAAAAGGGCATGGAAAGAAAGACAGAAAGGGAGCTGTGAGGAGTATGAATGGAGCAGAGGTACCATGAACCTCAGACGATCCAGAGAGTTTGTGGATTAAATGCTACCAGACCATAGGACTATGCACAAACTAAGCATCTTCTCATTGATTTTTCAATGTACCCGGAGAAAAGGGACTTTACATCCTTTGTAAATAAAGAGGGACACATGAAAAACCCTGACTATATTAGCAAATCCTTTTTCTACAGAAACAACTGGCCAAGTGCTGAGCGTTTGCCAGACACCCAGGATAAAACAGGTAACCACACTCTGCAAATCAAGTAGAGCAGCTGCAGCACTGAGCACAATGCTCTACACAGGGAAACCAGATGTCTTGGCAGACACTGACTATAGTAAAAAAGCACCGTGGTACTAATTTTCAAGGCACCAAACGCCCTTGTGACACCAAATATGTTCTTAACCATCTCAGTGGAGCTGTTCATTGCCCCTATCAGCTTCTGGTGATTATCCCTGCATTTTCCTCCACCCCTTTCAAAACTCAGAGTCAGTGGTTTACTCTGTACCCTCTGAGTCCTTTCTACATCTCTCTTTTTGATCTCTGCATCTCAGACTATCAACTCCATCCTCTCTGCTCCACTGAAATCCCAAGTATTTGCTTCTAATTTAACCTTCAGTTCCTTCCCTCTTATAACTTTCCAGCGGCCATTGTAGTTTTCTGATCACTCCACTCCAACACTCATCTCACTATGCCCCATTTTCAACCACTTCATACTTCTGTTAAGTAATCCCTATTGTCCATATTCTCAAATACTGCCTCCTCTCTCCTGCTTGTTTTGCCATGTCTTTCACCCTCTACTTCTGCATGAGCTGCGAAACTTGCCAAAATATTTCTTTCCCTCCTTGACGTGCCTATGTCAGATATCTAATTCAAACAAAGAGTTACAGAAAAAGGATTAAGTTTACGAAAAACCCAACTTATCATGCCATTTGGGAAGCACAGGATTTTGGACAAAGCAATCGAGAGAGAGAGTACTGGAAGACCCAGAGTTAATTGGCAAAGCAATTACAATTTGCAAAGCAAAGGAAATCGGTGCATGGCTGGAGCTGATGGAATGCAGACAGTGATCAGACAGTACAGACAAACTGAAATAATACTAGCCAGACTGAGGCAGGGGACAGTGGGAGTTCAGAGACGGACTGCATCCTCCCCTGTCCCACCAGCACACACAAAAGACCCTCTTCCCCACTGCAGCAAGTGGTGCAAGTCAGTGAGATGTATCTGGAAATGCCCTGTAGGACATGTAAGGAACAGTGAGTGGCATGTTCAGAGGAATCACAATTGCAGAGCACGACTACAGGGCAGCGTTACCATAGAATCATAGAATGGTTTGGGTTAGAAGGGACCTTCAAAGGTCATCTAGTCCAACCCTCTTGCCACAGGCAGGGACATCTTCAACTAGGTGAGGTTGCCCAGAACGACATCCAGCCTGGCCTTGAATGTCTCCAGGGATGATGCATCCACCACCTCTCTGGGCAACCTGAGGGTGGTAAAATACCGGCACATTGTAAAGAATTTTTTTCTCACATCCACACTGAATCTCCCCTCTTTTAGTTTAAAACCATCACCCTTCATCCTGTTGCAGCAGGCCCTGCTAAAAAGTCTTCCCATGTTTCTTGTGTGCACTGGCACAGGTTGACCAGAGAAGTTGTGGCTGCCCCATTCCTGGCAGTGTTCAAGGCCAGGTTAGATGGGGCTTTGAGCAACCTGGTCTAGTGCAAGGTTGGAACTAGATGATCTTAAGGTCCTTCCCAACCCAAACCATTCTATGATTCTTTGAGTCTTATAGGCCCCTTTAAAGTACTGAAAGACCACAGTAAGGTGTCCCCGGAGTCTTCTCTTCTCCAGGCTGAACAACCCCAACTCTCTCAGCCTTTTCTCATAGAGAGGTGCTCCAGCCCTCTGATTATTTTTGTGTCCCTCCTTTGGAGCCTTTCTAACATGTCCATGTCTTTCCTGTACTGAGGAATCCAGAGCTGAACACAGTACTGCAGGAGGGGTCTCACCAGAGTAGAGGAGCAGGATCACCTTCCTTGACCTGCTGGTCACACTTGTTTGGATGCAGCCCAAGGTATGATCGGCCTTCTGGGCTGCAAGCACACACTGCTGGCTCATGTCCAGTCTTTCATCCCTCAGTACCCCCAAGTCCTCCTCATGGGTACTCTCGATCTCTTCATCCTCCAGCCTGTACTGATACTAGGGTTTGCCCTAACCCAGGTGCAGGACCTTGCACTTGGCCAAGTTGAACCTCAGGAGATTTCGCATGGACCCGCTTCTTAAGCTTGTCCAAGTCGCTCTAGATAGCATCACTTCTTCAGAGCAACAGCAGGA
>NW_009914916.1:135481-145533 GCF_000696875.1 Nestor notabilis
GGGTTCAGAGAGAGGGGAAAAGAACATGAAAGGCAGAGGCATTTATTAGCAGCAGACTAGGTGCAGGTGAGCAGCACCATGCCAGCAACAGCGAAGCTGACAATGGACGAAAATGCACTGGCAGGAAAAGCAAATTAATTCAGGTGGAATGCTGGTGATCTTAACCCCACTACTCGTGAACAATATGGACAAGTAAATACACATGATCAGCTACAGCCAGTAACAACAGGGGAAAGGAAAACACCGATCACCAAGGTTAAAGTCTGTCAAGCCCTCGTCTCACAAAACACATCCAATTCCCTGAAGAGGCAGAAGACCAAAACACCAGAGACAGAATTAGAATACATCTATCCAAGGATAAATAAGGTCCCAACATAGCACAGCCTGGAACAGTACAACTGTCCTTCAACTTACACAGCTTACAAAGCTCTTCCTGCCCTCAGGAAGTGGCTGCAAAAGAGCTGGATTGGAAAGAGCCCCCAGGCTCCTGGGCACAAAGAGGTGATGAAACAACCCCTTCCATGCTCCTCCTCACACAAACCTGATTGCTTAGGCCCTGAAGAGTGAAATACCTTTATAAAGAGGGTTTTGCCCCTGCCTGTGAGGGATTAGGAGAACAATGGTTGATACTAAACCACTTCTGGCGCTTGAGGTGCTTGCTGGTGGTGGAGACAAACCAAGCGTCAACTTGACAAAACCTTTTTCCGCAGACCACCATTCAGGCTGTGTTTGGCACTGCAGCTCTTTCTAGGACCAATATGAACTTGGATCCATGCAGATGCTTACTTCGGGCAGGGAGACAGTCCTAGAGGATCATCACCCAAGGCTTAGGAAAAGCTACACCTGCTGGGCTGAAGCAGAATGGGTCTACATAACCTATACAACAAAAAGAAAAGTAAAAACAGAGAGGTGAAGCAGTTAGAAGCAGCTGGCAGCAGCAACACTGAGGCTGCTGTCAGGGTGCCTGACTCAAAGTCAGTGGGAAGGGACACAACAGTTCTTGGAGTAACGAATTATATCAGAGAAATGCTCAAAAAAATCCTACAAGCCTCCTACGAGCACAGGGCTTGAGTTTCAGCCGAGTAACTGAGGAAGAAATGATGCAGGCTTAGCATTTTGAGAATAAGCAGTAATTCACTGACCCACAGCCGACACATCAGTCGGCATCGCCGTACAAGCCTCCTTTTCTAACTGAGTATAAGCCTAAGGGAGAGATGGCGATTGCAGACACTTGCTAGCACAGCAGCACATTTCACCATTCTGTGTCTCACAGAATGCCCCGTTCAGGAGAGCCTTGAATGTTTCCAGAGATGGGACATCCACAGCTTCTCTGGGCAACCTGTTGCACTGTCTCACCACCTTCGTGACCAGAGGCAGTTCCCTCAGCCTGCCCTTGTGGAGGACTGCCCTACACCTCTCCTTGTGTACCCTAGCTCCAGCCCTCCCTGCATTCTGTGCCCGGGGTCACCTAGCTCGATGAGATGATGACCACAGGGTTCCAGGAAAGTCAGAGCTCCTCAGTGACACTCCCCAACCCAACTCCCTGCAAGCAACTTATTCCCTCATGCTCAACAGTGGCTGTGAGGGGATGAAGCATCCGACATCCCACCAACAGGAAAGGGAGGCGCAGACAGCCTGCACAAGGTCTTCCAGCATTCCTTAATGTTATTGTTGATTGCCAAGTGTTGTACGAGCCTTTCTTTGCTTTCCCACATGGAAGGGTGCAAAGTTCCATCTCTTCTGCATGGATCTCCAACAGAGGCAGTTTGATAGAGCTCGGTATCCCTGGAGCTGCTGTGCTGGCACAACACAGAGTCTGTTGGAAACCAGCGAGGGATATCCATAGGGAGGTGGAAGGGTTTCTTTTCACTCCAAGGTTCACCCTTGCCCTATTCTCTAGTTTTAAGGACAAACTTTCTCACTGCTTTCCCCTGCTCCCTACAATAAAGGGACAACATATGATCTGGGAAAGACTTTAATAACGTGTTCATTCTTAACACCTTGGCTTATTGGGTGTTATTTTGAATTTCTAAGTAGATGCAACTATTCCCTGCCATTGGTATCAGAATACAGACTATGGGTTATGACTGCTGTTCACAAAATTCTCTCTGAAATAGGCATGCATTTATGTTTTCAAGACATAGCAATTGCATAATGAGACTGCTTACACTTACTCCTTACCTTAGGCAGACCGTTTATTTTCAAGGTACATGTGTGGAAATTATAGCTCAGTCAGGTTTGACAGCAAAACTTGGTTTTGGCAGATTGTTGGTTTATGTTGCATTTTTGATTGAAAACAAATAAAACCCTCCCAACTGGCCTGCTTACAACAAAACATGGACTGCAGCAGCTGATGCTGAGTGAGCTGCCACAGCAGGTAATTGAGGCTATTAGTACAGGGTGGTCTGGAGAGGATATTCTCAGACCATTGTGAATTTGGTTCTGCAGCTTAGACAGGGTTAACAGCACCCAGACATGACTACTGCAAATTTACAGAAAATAACATTACAAAATATAAATAAAGCTAATTTAGGAAGTGAAGTATTTACGAGAAGGGCTGGAGATATCGTAACTAGGCTGAAATGAACGGCAGCACTGAGGAAGCTGTCACGGTTGCCAACACCAAATATACGGGCCAAGTCAAACAGCCCACGCTAATGACATGGAAATAAGTGGCCTCTTGAAGCAAGGCAGAAACAGATTTGTTTAGAATGGCAAGAAAAAATACACATATCATTAATGTAAATTATCCACACTTCAAGAGAGCTCTACTAGGCAATTCTGCAGCCTAGCAGGTGATGATGCAGATCAAATACTTTTACTGGTTAACGGGATATAACACTATCTGACAATAAACTACTGTTTAGTGTGCATGAATGTACACAACTTCAGCGAAACATAGGCTTGCATATAAGCCTACTAGTTCCTAATACAGTGCAGAGGGCTAGTGGAAAAGAAAGATAAAAAGATAAAACATGCCTGTTATAGAAGGCCCCATAGTCAAGTCTCTGATCTGTATTTAGTGTTTTTACATTACTGGGTAGCACTGGCTGTCAATCGGTCATATTTGGCTCAACTGGAAAAACACCTCCAAGAATATTTAGACTGAAATTAACATCGAGGTCACTGAGATGGAAACCAGGAAGGAAGAAAAACCCCGTGGATGATGCAAAGGCCTGGGACTTACCGTTAGCAACTCTGACGGAAAGCAGCGACGCAGAAAAGCAAGAATAGCACAAAATAGAAAACTTTAGCCACATAAGGGTATCAGATAGACCTACAATGTAAAGTAATAGGTGACAGCTTTTACAGCTTGTAGAAAAAAGGGGGATAAAGAGGCCATATTGACCTATTTTTCCTTAAAAAAAACTCACATGGGAAATATTCACAGAATGCTTAAATAACTAAGCCTTAAGAGATTATAAAATCAAAATTAGTGACCTTTTGAGAGGGGCACTGATGCGTAAGACAACCCAACAATCTTTGGATTGCCTGAAATCTCAAAACTAAATATCATTATTCTGTGTAGGTGAGTTAAATTCTTTATTATGTCAACATGAATTACTGTTCTGAGATGTCTTTGGAGAAGAAGGCTGATTTACTTAACAGCAACATTGCCCCAGACCATCTTAGCATCTCAAAGTGTAGGGGACTCTCTCCAGATTGGGAATATTAAAGCCTTTGTGCTTTGGCATGGGAGAGTCTCAGAAAAACGTAAGTACAGAGGAGCTCTGGTCAAGATCCCAGTGTATTTTGGTTTGGCTGATTACACACACAGACTATGAATTTCTAACGTCATGAAAAGCGTAAGTGTCTAAGGACCAGGTTCACATCTGTTTCCACCCAATGCTTCTTTCTTAAATCTCACACCACATCTAAATAAGACAGCTTATTTCCTTTTCTGGAAAGCCCTTCTCAGCTGTTACTGCAAGCCTGAAAGAAACAATTGGATTGGGAAATGACTGGAAAAGGGAACATCAAGGCATGGCAAGAACAAATAGGAAAGAGAAACCTAAAGTACAACAAAATATATAACCCCATCAATTCTTGATGCTATCATTGTAAGCGCTGGAGAAAGAACCCCACCATCACCCCATTCTCCACTGCCATGACCTACAAGGCAACCTCTGCCCCCAGGAACAGTTTCTTTCTGCCTTTTACCATATTGCAGGTGCTGGTAATTCCAAACTGCCATATGAAAAACGATGTCCATCATGTCTCCCAGCACCACTCTTCCTTGAAATCTGCCTGAACTTGCAGGCAAGAGAAGGCAGAGCCTTCACATTACTACACCATATGCAGAAACACACCTCCAGAAGACAATAGCGTTCCTCTGCCAACCCCACAGCAGGAAGGAGATGCACAGGAGGGCACTGCTCTATGAGATTCGAGTGATCCTAATCCAGTCTGACTCAAGACAGGAAGGTGTGGTGCAGGAATACGTCCTGTGTTGGCACAGGACTACAGAAATCTGTCACAGGTAACGTGTACATAAATGTGTGTTGCAAGAGTTTATTTATAATGATAATGTGCAATCTTTGTGAATGATTTGGGGATCTTCTGAAGCCAGAAGTATGGGCCAAGTTCCAAGAAAACGAACACTTGCAACTCCTCACTCAGTGCTCCTCCACAAAAAGGGTACTTAGTGCCAAATCCCTCCCTCACTTCAAGCCCAGAGGTGGAAAAAGACAGGTTCACAGATTACCTGCAGCACATGCCCCAGCAGCAGTGAAAGGATACACTGGCCCAGGATAAGCATGGCATAGCTAGCACGAGGTCCAGGCATCCCCTGGCTACTGTGTCAATGAACCTCACCACCAAGCTAGAGTATGATCCAAATTGCTCTCAGTGGCTTCCCCACTGAGCCTGTGATAGCGGTCTGTGCTGTGAACATGGCCCTGGGGATGTTGGCTTACGTCACAGGCACCAGTGCAAAGCAAGATGTGACAGCACTTCTCATCATCCTCCAGGGAGACTGAACTGACCATCTAGAAGTGAAAAAACCTGCTGCACTTAGAGTGCCCATCTCCACAGCTGTAGCAGCCCACCATGTGCTTTGTGGAATAGCACTGCTTGGCACAGGACGTTGTGGATGAAGGTCTTCCTCGTGTCTTTAAAAGCACAGGAATATCATACACATACTTCATGGTCTCGATATTCCCTTGCTGCCCACACTTTTCTTCAGCCAGGAAGAGGTGCTTTGTGGGTGATACCTAGTTTAAACTTTTCTTCTGCGTTAACAGTTTCCACAGAGAGGAAATAGATACTTCAGCCACCATTGGAGAGCCACATGGTCCAATCTCTCCCTGTGGGCACTGAGTAACCTTTGGTGCAATTAGCTATGCAAAGGAGTGATACTCTGCATGTAGAGGCAAGTCACCTTGTGTGTGAGCGACTGCCAAAGTCAGCCTGTGTGCGTGTGAATGAACCTGCGTTATGTAGGCGTGCTCACCCTAATGCATAGCTGCTGCTGAAGGTGCCTGGGCACGGAGGCTGGAGGAGGAAGCTGATGCATTAAATTGAACGAGCAACTTCAGCTTTCTGCTGGCTATTTTTCTCATACAAACACAGGCACCTGCCCATTCACACCAACACTCGGGTCAGTTTTTAAGCAACTCACACTGCTTTGTAGGAGCCTGGATGCCTGAAGGTCAGAGAGCTCATTACATTGTGGGGATGAGAAACCAATTTTCTGAGGAAGAAAAGGGACACTAAAGATGTACATACTGAGGAAGCGGAAGCCTTGCCATAAGGACTTTCTTATTTGCACATCTATGATCTCTGGCTTCTTCCGAATACCTCCTATTTCTCACTTCAGAGAGTGGGGCTGCACACTACTGAGTTAGAAAAGCAGCGAGCTCACACACTAGAAGGGAGACAGAAGCACTTGTCACAGTCCAAGATAGGAAGATAACATACTCCCAGTGTTATTTACACACAACAATAAAAAGTGGAAGAATAGGGGTAGGCTGAAGCAGCTGGGAGAGTCAGGTTAAAGAATGGCCCCTGGTTCTTTGTTCCTACAAGCTGCACCTCCAGCAATCTAATCTAGCCCTGCACACCCTGCTTGTGCCTCGCTGAGTGCAATGCTCACACCTGCAATAAAGGAAACGGGTGCAAGTGATTCAACCTCCCAAGATACCATGGTCTTTGCAGCAGAAAACGCAGAGTCTGCACAGGAATGGATGAGAATGACCTCACCTCCAAGTTTCTTCAGGGATTGGGGTTTGCTTGAATGTGTTGACACAAGGTTTTAAAGCAAAGGGGGATCTTTGCACATAGTCCTTGCCTGCAAGCACAGCTCACTGATGCCAGCCTTGCTCCCTCAGAGTCATACCTTTCTGCATGGGTGGGTAAGATGAGGCACTGCTGGGCACAGAAGAGAAAAGCAGAGGTAGCAGGAGGAGGTTCCCTGACCCACTAGCCTTTCCATCCAAGCAGAGCATTGCAGCAGCTCTGGGAACAGGCAGTGTCTTGGGGTGGGGGTCTTCCCTGAAGATGACCTGTCCCTGCCATTGCCTCTTACAGCCGTGATGCCAAACCAACAGTATTACAGCAGTAAAGGCAGAGTGCAGGACTGACTCACTCACCAGACCTGGTTGTTCTGTGCTTTACTGGCATTATCTCCCTCTCCAACACCTCATTCACCCTTGAAATAGGAAAGTTTCCCCGTCTCCAGCATTTGTTTGCAGGAGCAAAGCATGCTGCGCAGCAGCTACTAAAGAGAAAAGCATTTCTACTGGAGAGCCCACTGCTCAGAGGTTAGTGCCTGTCAGCAGCCGGAATAAACAGGCTGTCTCCAGCTCCTTGGGTGTCTTGGCAGGGAGGCAGGGTCCTGCCTGTTACAGTTTGTTTTGGATGACAACAGGCCACATTTCATGTGAGGAGAGTTGTGCCCATCTTCAATTCATATCAGCCTGCTTGTTTTTCTTCACTCAGCTGTAAACATGTTAAAGAACCCTATAAATGCCTATTGGGCAGCAAATCAGACAAATATGATTAATTAAAAAGAAAAAAGAAAAAGGCAAGCCCCACAAGAACAGAACAGGAACGCCCATAAGAGACAACAGTCCTGCCAGTAAGGCCTCCCTGGGAAGAATATGTAGGAATACCTTGATGCAGTCACATCACAAGAAAAAAGTAATTTATATACTTTTTTGACTTTTGCTTCCTTCAGTATCACCTTCAAAGGAAAACTGTCGCTCATGAGAGCCCATCCTATCATCTGGCCCTGTCCAGCCCATCCCAAACCTCCCTCATGGCTTAGAAAAGGGCCCACATGTTACACAGATGTGAATCCCAACACACGGGGTATACCAAGCATGAATTCTGCACCTCAGGCTGCTCCCTCAACCTTTGACTTTAATGTTACAACAAAATGAGCCTCACAGCCATATTCTCTCCCAGTATACAGTGATGCAGCACCATAGAAGCCAGTGGGTACCAACAATTACAGCATATTCTCCTAGGCCCTTTATTCTCTTTCATCCAAACTTATTCATATGCTTAACTTTGTTTCATAGCAGAGCTGCACATACATCAAGGGAGGGTAGTCAAGGCCCTAAGTTTTAAGCATCACTTACTCAAACACCCATACCCTGGCCATCTGACATTTTGTTCCTCTACCACATGCTGATCTGGTGAGGAAAGAGGAGCAGAAAGCTGGGGAGCATCTTATGCTCCCCATCCTATGCTTCAAGACTTGCTCTAAGGCACTGGTCCAGGAGCAGGTGTGACATGGAGGTGTCACAGTGGCTTGTGCTCCATCCCATGGCATGGCTGGGAAGAAAACTACTACTTTCTGTGACTCCTTACAGCCTTGCAAGAGGAGGGCTCACCTCGCTGGAAAAAGAAAACATACTTGGCTTTCCATACACAGGCTGTTCCACAATGTGTTTTTAGGAAGGCAAGAAGAAACTCTGTTACAGACATAGGAGATGGAAACCGTGATCTCCTGTAGATCTTTGCAAGCCCAGCAGCTCTTCAGCTTCTGACCCCAGTGGATGGAGCTCTTCGCCTTTTGCCCAGAAAAATTACCCAATAAATAGGTATTGTATTTTATCATGAGTAAGTGAGGAGGCTGTTGCATCAGGTAAGTCGAGGTGGTAGCTCTTGGTTGGTTCCAGGTATGACTTACAGTAGGGTTCCCACCTGGGACATGCAGCAGAAAACAGTGCAGAAATGAGAGGGGAAAAGTGTTAATTGCTCAGGGAGTCACTCCCTCCTGCACCATCTCCCTGAGATCTCTGGAAAGAGTCACCACGTGGAGTCAGAAATGCAGCCACCCCAGTCTCCAGAGAAGAAAAATGACTTGGTTTTAACAGCCAAAAAGAAAACAAACACTATTTGTCTTTCACTCCAACTTCTGATTTCTCTTAAAACAAAACAGGCTCTTAGAGGCACTGGGTCAAGAGGAAGGGTGGGGAGGGTCAAAGATTAACCTTCCTCCTGTTAGCAGGTTCCAGGATCCTGGCCACAAGGCCAGGAAAACATGATGCTGAGTGCCCAGAGTGCCCGCAGAGCCTCAGATCTCTGGGCATGGTTTCTCTCCCTCCATGATGCTGCAGAGCTGTGAGGAGCTGCCTGCTCCCCCACCCATGCAATGAGCAGCAACATTTCTGGCGGATTTGGGGGAATCTGGACTCTTACATAATGGAACTTTAAAATAATGTAATTATTTCCTTGTCTTCTGTTTTAGTTGGTAGTGACCGTAGTCATGTCACTGTTTCCAGTTTTAGTCGTAAAGCGAGATGACTTTTATAAGAGATGCAAAAACATCCCCATCCAAAAGCAAAGAGGAAGAATTCAATTCATGAGAAAAGTCATTTGCTCCTGCACATCTCTTCTGCCCTCATGCTCTCTGCCCGTTTCTCCCATCTCCTCCCTCTACCTTTGCATTACTGGCAGTGAAAGGTCAGCTGGATGGCTCTAAACACCTGACTCAGCCCCTCATCTCCTTATAGCCACTATTTAATATACCTCCATGTGGGTTGGTTTCTTCCTTTGCTGCACCACACAAGTCCACTACATACCTCTACAGCCTTCTCTAAGTATCTCCAGGGGGCAGTGGCAAAGTGGTGTACATTAAGAAGCTTGCATGAAAGATGTAATGCCAAGTAAAGTCATGATGCAATCCATCTTCCCATGTCCCAACTAATTCCACCAGGCATAAAAAGTGGGTTATAACTAGAGGATTTACCCTAGCCAAAGAAATCGGATCTCTTACGCTGCTGGAACAATAAACGTGGTTTTAGCCTTAACAGCGCATCTAACAGAACAAACAGACAAGCTGAAGTACTGTAATTACAGTACTGTAATGGACTTTGGGGGAGTAAATGTTCATGGAGCAACTTGCACAGCCAGGGTCTAAATCTTTAAGACTGAAACCAAGCTGGACTCACAGGACTAAGAATGAGGGGGTTTATAACGTGTGATGAAGGGACCAAGATACAGAAATGTATTAACAGTTAAATAGTTGTGTGTATTTGACAAACTATTATAAAATTAGATTGGCACCAAACATCGATATTTAAGAACAGCAGCGACAATATCACAGGCTTTTACAAAACTTTGGACCATTCAAAACTTTCCTGTAAATGTAAAACGAAAGAAGAGAAGCATAAACCCCCACGTGACACTGATAGAAATAACTGTGTTTCCTCTACTTTGGGGGGGAAGCAGCTAATTGCACTTAGCACCATCCCTGCTGTGCTCCTTAAAGTCTGCATGGAATGAACCCGCTACTAGGCTAGTGGTGCACATCTCCAGGGTATACATTCCCTCCTCCTTTGCATACGCTTCTTCTCTCATCAAAGCCATATTCAAAGCATCTCTGCTGCCTTCCAGGTTCGCCCCAGAGCACCAAGGACAAGAGGCACTCAAAAGCCGTGTCTCCAGGCTCAACAATTCCAGCAAGGTCACGTTTTGACAGATCTCTTGACAGAGTGGAAGGCGAGACCCGACAGGCCAAAGGCACAGAAGTTAAACCCCCCAGCACCCATCTTCCCGAGGGACAAAACCCACCTCCGTCCCCGACGGCTCCCCAGGAAACG
>NW_009914917.1:0-6566 GCF_000696875.1 Nestor notabilis
CCTAACTATTCTATAATTCTATGATTCTATGTCTAAAGAAATCCTGAATGAGTCCTTTAGAAATGTTACCTGAGCTGAGATGGCTCTATTTAGGGCAAAGAGAAACTGTCACCCTTCGCGATATTACGATATGCATGGGTTATTATTTGATTTATTCTCCACAGTTGCATCAGTGATTTTGGATGTTAATGGATGCCTAGAAAATGGAAAAACTAAGAGGATATGCACCCAAGGAACAAATTGCAGCTGAAGGAACATTTTTTGTAGCTCTGATGTAATCCACGGTGCTGTGAAATGCAATTTATGGAAAAAGTCTCTTTATCTCTGCAGAAAGTTGAGGCTGGAATTCACAAGAACTCAAAAAATGAGACATGCTGGATGAGAAAGGTAAAAACATGAATGTCCTTAGTTCCACAAAAGAGGAAAGATAAGAAAGGCTTTACCCTGTGCTCTTGAAAGAAAACTGAAGGAGGGCATCTTGGTCTGAGATAAACTCTTGACAGTTTCCTGAAAGTCTGGACTTCCAAAGTAACAGATGGAACTGAGAGTCAAATCTTTTGGGACATCGGACATCAAAGGTAGAAAATTTTCCAACTTGCTATTTTTCCACAACTCCTAAAACTTATTCTATGGGATATGAAGATACATTTATCTCTGATACTTCAAAATACTTTAGGGTACATCTGGTATAGCATCGCGGTTATCTGCTTTTCTTTATCTTCCATGTGTATGTAGCATTGCAAGAATATTATTGTTCAGCTGATCAGTGAAGCTAAGTGTGTTTCTTAGGTGAAAAGACTCTTGAACTGTCAAGTATATCAGATTTATACATCTGCACACATCATTTCTATTAACAGACACACTTACTATTGTATAAGCAAACCCAAAAATTATCTGAAGTCATCATCAAGAGTGCTGGTTTTCACATACACTGAAGTATTACATTTCTCAAAAGGAATCCCCGTAAGAGGAAATGGGAGAAGCTAATTAAAAAATTACTAACACAAATAATACATACACTGTAATCAATCATTTCTAGAAGGAACTCCTATTAGCTAGGTCACTGATATATTATTTGTAACGCAAGTATACTCACGATTTTAAGGCATTTTTGGAAGAAGCTACTAGATGAACGAATATACCATGAAATTATAAAGTTCACATTAAATCACAGTAAAATATATTTTCCATTCCTAACAATATACATTGTGCTGGAATACATGTTTTATGTTACATTATTAGTATGTAATACTGAAACACGATTCTCATACAGGAAAACATATTTACTTCTGCTTATGCCTTCAAAATTTCCAGATAAAACAAACCTATTCAAGGGTGATTTGGCTCTAGAGTGGTTTTATATATCCACTAAACAACTTAACTAAACTCCAATTATGCAATGAAAATCTTAATTCCTCTATCCCTCTTCCTCTCCTGAAAAAGAAAATGGAGTTAGACAAGAATAACTGAAGATGAAATTTCATGCTGAGGCTTTATTCAGTTTATAAGAATGGCAAATAATAAATAACAATAAACTGAAAACAGTCCAATAACAAAATCATAATTTCTACATGTTAACTTTTAAAGTATGACCTAAAATCCTGAAAATTAAATAATGTAGCACAGAATGTAATCATACAACAAACTTAGAATAATATTTTACAATTATTATTCATAACTTGTCCAGGTAACATTAAAAACACTAGTACATAAAAATTACAAAACTACTCTTACAAAGCCAGCTTTCCATTGCTTTATGTTCATTGACAGCAATGCAATAGTCCCAGTTTACTCAAGTAGAGGGCCAAAATCTATCCTCCATCCATTAGCAAATTTATAAAAAACACCAAAAGGATTAATCAGAAAGAAACTACTATAGACATGAATATTATTCTTAATGATCAGAAACAGATTTAAGATTAGAGGGTATATTTCCTCATTTTAGCTCCTGCACCAAATTAGTCTTTCTTAAGTTCAAGCATTTCTTAACCCTTATTATGAAATATACTTAAAGTAAGAAGACAACACGTCTGTTCTAAATATGATGATACTATGACTTTCATCAGCATAAAACATTCACTTTAATATATGAATACACTAGTTAATTCCAAAGCTCTTTTTTCATGATAAACTGGTCAGCTCTTCTCTATGCAACCTATACATACCAAGCATTTCTATTTTCATTGAATTGAGTTATTGTTTTTTGTGGACAGAGAAATTTACTGTGCACCACTGCAGAATAAAATATACCATAATGTTGATGCATAGCTTACTGCAAAACCAGTGTCATCATTCTAGGTAACCTCCGGCTTAGATCAGAGACCTCAGCATTGCAGATATACAATATGCATCCCAAGCAAAAACTGTCCATAAGAATAACTTCATTATTCTGGGAACTTGGATCTATAAAAGATGTAAAATGTAGAAGTGTTCTGCCTATACAGTTTCTGGTAAGTACAGTCTGAGTAAGTGATAAAACCTGAGTCAGCTTCAGTTATAATATGCCCTACAGAAAGTTCATATTCACATGAAGGAAAACGCAATATGCAGAGGATAAAGCACACTTATGCCTATAAACTCATCATCCATGATTACCCATTGTGCTTAAGGTTCACACGGTTCTGTGAGTTTCATGAATAACTATGGCAGTCAACCCCAGCATCGTTTTAGCTGTGACCTGTGTCAGAGGATTACGTCTGAAATAAACATACGGACAACTCACCAGTACTACTGGGCAGATTGATGTGGGTGGTAAAATATGGTCCTTCAAAGGTCCACAGTCACATTCAGGTTTTAGATGAGAAGCACATTTGTTATGCAGCTACAGGAAGACAGAAAATGAAGACCCACCTTAGACATTTTACTACTACAGTCTAAGAAAATAGGCATCCTAAAATGGGATGAGTTTATTTAATCTTATTATTACTAGACTACTAGAAGAAAATGAAACAGACTGCAGTAGAAAGCCTCTTAGGATTGACAAAACCAACGAATTTATACTGAAGCAAAGAACAGTGGATCAAAATATTTTCCAGTTTGGAAATTGCACGTGTGGTCCAGAACACAAAATAAGAACATCACGTGAGAGTACAGTAACATCCACATAATGTTATTGGTGATCAAAACCTTCCTTTCAGAAGACAGCTTCTTGCACTAAGCCAGGAACTTCTGTTTTACTACTAATGGGCAATCTGTAGCAATTCATGACAGCTTTTAGCATTAGTGCAACTCTCCCATCCTAGCTGAAGGTGGTACAGTAACTACTGTATCATTCAATTGCGATGCTGTAATATCTATGAAAAAACATATGAAATATAAGAGAATAATGTAGGAATATATGAGCTTTAAGCTATATTGGAGAAAATTTGGTCTTGATTGAATGAATGTTCAGGCTTCCACTCTCAGCTGAGGAAGCTGAATTACTCTCTTTTTTCTACTTTATCGTTAGCATTTATCCAGTTTTCCTGAAAACAATGAGAAGAATTCTACTCTGAAACTGGAAAGAATAACCTTAGGTCTGCTGACTGAAAGAATACTGGCTTATGTCCGTATTGTTACAAAGGTGGAAAGGAAAAACATATACATAACATCAACATGGAATGCCAAAAAATGATGATGTATTTATTTAAATACTTTGTATTACCAATCAAGAGTTCTTGTTGATATTTTAAGCCTATTCAAATGTCTCTAAAGATAATATTTCAACATATACATCTGGCCACACAGTACAAAGCCTTCACATATAATAGGTATACTTCACAATACTATTAAAGACAGTCACAATAAAATATAACTTCATATTGTGAAATTTGGTGAAAGTTTATTGTTTTGGACTCAATGATCTTAAAGGTCTTTTCCAACCTAAATCATTCTATGATTCCATTTCTGCATTGATTCAATGAACTGTGCATTAAGTTCTTCAGGTAACATTCATTTCACATAGAGATGAGTATTTTAATTTTTTAGAAGATATACATATTTGCATTAAAGAAAAATAATCAGGATTTTGTAGTATAAATCTTATTTAACAAGTGATTCAGCTAGTATAATAGGTAGCACAGGGCATTAGTTCAACAGGTTCAATAGCTATTACAAAATCTGTAGTTCAATGTCCGCATGTGTAAATCACATTTTTCCAATGACTGATTCATTTTCCCTTAGATGATTTAACTATGTCAGTATGAACTCTATTAAAATTGCACTGGTTGCTGATGTGTATAAGCTTTACCAGTAATATGGTCTTCATAAAGTTATCTAGTACAGTTAATGTTCACACAATACTTCTGAATTTTGAATTATATGGCACCTAATAGTAGCCTTGTCCATATTCGTTTATACTGCAAAGTTACCTTTTCAGGCAGTTACTTAGCAACAGAAAATAAAAGTCTAACAAGTTTCAATTTACTCTGAGTATTAAACCCTTATTGTGAGGGTATTTTGGTAGCCCTGTAATCTAAATCATTTGTCATGCTAATTCTCTGCCTCAGTGGTAAGGCTACTTGTGCCATAATTAATGCACACCAGGCCATGGTACATCAAATAAAAGTATCTTCACACATTCAGAGGTAATTAGCAGCTTTGCTACTTCGTGGTATGAAAACTTATCTGTGAAAAAATAGCTTAATCTTCTTATTAGTCTCTGCTGATCTTTGACAACAGAACTGGCACATAGCAGACAACAGAAATGGTGGAAGATACTTAGTTTTAAGGAAAATATTGCTTTGACACAATGAAATCAAATTATATGCATCTCTTCTCAAAAAAAAAAAGAAAAAAGTTTTAGCAGATCTTAAAACACATTTCCCTAAAATTCCCTTACCCCAAACCTAGCTCCCGTAGAATGCCCCTCACAACTAAATGCCTAAAAAGTAGGAAAAAACATATTTGCTGGAAAGACAAACAAAAAAACCAAGAACAGAAACAAAAAAAAAAAAACAAACCCACACTCCCACCCTCCAAACAACGAAACAAATAAACAAAACAAACCACATGAACAAACTTTACAAGACCCTGATAGAAAAGACAAGAGTATATGGAAGAGGTAATCATGGGCCTGGCTAAGAACTCAGTATAACAAGCCTCAGTGAAAAACATCTCTAAATTTGGGGATTTGATTCAGTTGTTTGACATTAGAAGTAACCCTATTAAGCTGTAAGAAGGAGAGCTATTTAATATGCATGAAAGAGGCTCAGAATTAGTTGTGTAATAACTGGCACCCTCTTGAATTACAAAAATTTGTCAGCAACAAGCCCTAAATGTGGTGGTGTACAAGGAGTTGAAACCATATGCAGGATGTGATGACAATTACGTAACTTCAGAATATCCATTCAAAAATCATGCATCTGTTAGAAATTTAGACCAGTTTTTTTCAGTAATAAAGTATTATTATTAGCAAATAAAGTTTTTGCAAGAGAATATATAGAATACATAGAATTGCAAGAAAAGTGAATAGGAGATTGAAAAGCAAATAATTTGCACTATTTTTAAAACTGAAAATTTTCACTTTTGTGTCTAATTTACACTTAAAGCCATAAAAATTAAATAAAAAGATTAATAAAGTTATTTTGAATATTCAACATTACTTTTACAGAAAATAAGAATCTTTAAAATACTGATGTAAATAAAACTGCAAAACCTCAGTGACAACATTTTAAATTTGGCCGTGAAAAAACACAGGTCCATTTTTAATTGGAATCTTAATAGACATTTAAGTATTTAAATATGCACACAAGCACCCAAGATATTTTCAGAAGAATTAAGCCTCTTCCTTCACAGTGATTTCAATGATAAATCATTCCTCAATGTTTCCTCAGTGAGTGTCAATTTTTATGGAAGTCCTTTAAATCTTGATGTGTATTCTCAAGAAGTAAAAGGCCATTACAAATCTAGTACAGATTCACTAGAAATAATGGGAAAATATTTTTTCTGAGAATTTGCAATTTCCTTTAAGAGGGAGCCTTACATAATATGTAATTATTGAGTGATATACACATATTATACAGATGTAAACACTTCCATATCTAGAGCAGCACACTCGTATTTATCTGTCTAAACAGATAGCCATTGCCTAAATTTAATTATCTGTATGCAAAAATTTTGGATTGGGTGTTTTATTGCCTACATAAATTATCCAAATTTTGACAGCAATCTGGACTACATATTTGCTTCCTTCTAAAATATTGGGGTTTAAGTAATCATAACAGCTTATCACTGAAAGTATCCTGGATCTATTTTCTTTGATGATGTTTCATATTTTGTATTCTTGTATTATGAAAATGTCATAAAACATCCGAACTTGTATGTTGAAAACAAACATTCACTAATGCCTCAGACTCATTATTATTTAAAACACTGAACAAACAACTGCTGTTCCGTAACAATAATAACAATGATATCACCAAAAGGCAAAAACCCTAGAAGAAGGCTGAATCTTTCCCCATTTAGATTTAAATCTTTAAATCCTGCCCTGGCCAGGAACAGAAATACTGGCATTGCTTCTTCTAGCATGAAGATCTCACTTTTAAGGGCAGTGTTCCCTGAATGTCGTTAGTTCCAGTTACTGGTTC
>NW_009914917.1:6597-18058 GCF_000696875.1 Nestor notabilis
TAAGGAGTGCACAAAAGTTGTATACATTAGACTTGGTGCACAGATTAGTGCATTACCAAGATGTCTCTGCTATTATTCCCAGACACTCAAAAATCACTGTATCCTACCAGATGTCGTCAATTTCATCTGCCTGTCAATACACCACAAATTAGGGTTTTGCCCTAGTGTCAACAGTGACCTTGACTTTCCCTAGTACTGAAAAATCTTTTATAATCTTTCTGTAAGGTAGATTGGGAATTCTGCTCTTTAGAGTGACATATATTATTTCCATTTGTATATTGTCTTGAAGCAGAGTACATCTTCAAGCATATTTGCTTGCAAGAATTAAGGACTCCTATGAATATTCTGCATATACTATCCTCTTAAACATGCGCTATTCATTTCTGATGACAAAACTGAACTAGATCTTTTGAATTATGAGGCCGTAAAAAAAGAGATGCAGATTTCTGTCTTTCTACCGTGTGCTAAAGCTTTTACTATAGTATACTCACTGTGATCTGACACCAAACACAGTGAAGTCCAGTCAAGCCTTGGTAGCATTTTATAGTTTTGTGACACTTATCACATTTTGTTGGACAATTTCCTTCTACCCAGAAATGGTGCATTACCTGCAAAAGAAAAGTGTAGATATACATAGAGTTACTAAATTAACAGGTACATGGCAAAGTTAATGCTACCCCAAACTTACATCAGTATTCTTTTTGGACTTGACATATGTTTTGATGCAAGATGCGGGAGCTCTTGAGACACAGCGTTCATGGACTGTGTACTTGCAAACTGAAAAAAGAAACACATTAATAGATGTTGAGGCAATGCTGTTTCTGGCTACATTTTTATGAAACAAATAACGTTACCAGCATGCCATCTCTATATAATCAATCCAATCAGTCAATGAAAACTCAAACTAGACTGCTTTTTCCAAGGAATACAAAAGGCCAATTAGAACAGGAAATATTATGCAAGTAAGAAATCCAAGAATGCACTATCATTGCATAACAGGAAATGCTTAATTAAATCAGAGCTCACTAAATTTTTTCACAATAATTCCCAAATGACAAAAATATTAAAGACAAATTGATGACTGCCAAATAGTTTGCTGTCATTTGCTGGTAGAAAGAAATCTATATTTTAGAAACTATAGGCATGAGAGCAGCTGGCAAGCACAAAAATAAAAGCCAATGAATTTATGTTGTTCCTTCTATTGATTTATAAATCTTAAATGGCTGATTAGTCCATTTTCAGATAGCAATTGTTTTCATGCATTCCATCTAATCACCCCAACTTTAACTCTTACTTTCCCCAATATAATCTTCTAAGAAGCTTTTTCTTCCTAAACTCTCCCACACCAGTTTTTGGTAACTACTGTTGTCAGTCAGGACTGTAAAGATCACACTAACTGCATTTGGAAAACATACAAATGTCAGGGTACAATACAAAGCTCTCCTGACTTCAACTATACAACTGTGCCTAGACGAGGAAATAATGCTATAGCTTATACCTGCATTCAATAGAGTCAACTATTAAAAACCGAGAATGAATTTCTCCCTGCATGGTATATGTCTCACGCTTTTGACCTCGAGAGCAATTAAGCACAAAGTACTTCTAAACACCTTGCTTGCACCTATTACACAAACCCAGTGGGAGGTGCAGCCATTAATCAGACAAACTGCAGGGAGTAACATTGTTGATTGGACCATGGAGGGATGGTGAGGCCCCCTGCAGTCCCTGTCCCCCCCCCCTTTTTTTTTTCCTCCCACACAATCTAAAATGCAAATAATGAAATCTATAGGAGTGCTTTGAAAATATACTGGAGAAGCAGCTTAGCAAGATAAGGAAATAGCGTAATAATTTTGTAACTAGACTCATGCTCCTTGCTACATGAAGAAACTGAAAGGAGCATGTGGATGTTCTTCAGATACTCTGGGAGCATTGTTCTCACCAAATAAATGCAAAGCACAATAACAAAAGGATTTTAAAGAGGCACATGGAGTAGAGAAAATAACAGTTCTTGCAAGGCTGGTCTTTTTGGGGCAATTTATGTTAAGTTGCCTGCACATTTCTGGTAACTACTGAAGAAGAAAATCTACATTATACACTCAATAGAACTTTCTCTTTCAAACAGATATGGCTATTATATTTCCTCACAAGTTTACATGAGTCTGATGTAAAAGAATATTAAATAATGTAATATTTCAATATCTAATAGTCAATTCAGTATTTTTAATATATATTCTAGTTACTGTCACCAGCATTTATCAATCTGAAGTTATTCAATTTCTATTTGTTTGAATTTTAATAAATCTATGTCTCTCACTCAATAGTATTGTGAATGAAATTATATGATATGAAAAAGCATACATGGATGATCTACATCTGGTTTAAAGAGATCTGTGGCACACAGAGGAGAGAGAAACAGTTGATTTGGAAACCCTCATTCATTCAAAATAATCTCAAATCAACAGAACCGTACAGGCAGAAAGGTCCTGATCAGCTTTGATGGGCTATTTTTCACACCAAAAGTGGAGAAAGTAAGTTACACCAAGAAACTGATTAAGTTATCAAAAAGAACAATGAAAGGTGACTTGACACCATCATGAGAAGAATACAGTGGGTACTAAAGATCTCATTAATCTCATGGAGCAGGGCATAACATGAACGAATCACTGGAACTGTCTACCAGACATATTCAAATCAGAAAATAGGTCTTTAAAAAAAAGATGATTAATCATTGGAACACACCACAAAAGAAAGATATGGATCATCTATCTCCTGAAACATTCAGAAACAAGGTATCTTTCTGCAGGATTTGGTTTCTCAAGATACAGGTTATGAACTGGTCAAACACAGGTTATTAGGAGATACATAGATACAACCCAAGAAACTGAACTGAGAGCTATCATCATACAGAAAACTCCGTCAAATACTAGCTTTGAAAGCCCAACATCCAGACAAGTTAAAAATGGAACCCTGAGTGCTCAAGCATAGCAGACAAGAGAGGAGACACCATTGTGCTGCCAATGATTTTGTACTGGGAAGCTACTAGTTTTTTGTTATGCAGCAGGTACAACTTTTCTAGGAATAGACATGTATGCAAATGGACACTAAAATGCTTATACTCACAAGAACAGCAAAGACCTTGCTTGCCTACTCCGATTAGCATGTTCAAACAAAGATTACAGTAGGCAGGCTTGTTAAAGTGTTTCAGCCTCCATACATGCTGCCCATCATCTTTCACATTCTGCACAGAACATAAAAGAAACAGATTTTATTTGATAAAATAAACAATGAAATATATAATTGCCAATAAAAATTGGAGATTGACTCAAGAGCATAAAAGACAAGCTGTTACTTCATTTAACACTCTGCACCAGATCACAGTACAGTCATTCTAAATACACAGGCAATAATATAATAAAAAATTCTTCAGAAGCTCATGGACATCCATGTGTTTCAAAAACGACTCAGAAAAAAACACCAGGCTGCTGTCATCGCTGCAACACACTGCTAGCAATAAATCTAGAATGATACTAAATTCCAACCAGTATTAAAATTAAATAAAATTTGTTCTAGAAAAATTCTAAAAGTAAAGGTGCTGCAGGTTAGGAGATAACCCCCAACCCAAGCCTCCTCCCCCTCCCAAAAAAAAAAAAAAAAACCAGAAATGATAGAAAGAATTTATTTTTTTCTTTTAAATGACAGAGATATTCGTAATGACCCTTAGAATTAGGGACATGTATCAATATATGTGAAGTGGGAAATCTAGCCACACCACAATAATACCTATCGCCAGCTTTAATTTAAGTTAGTGTACTGCCAATAGTCTATCAAAAATCAAGTATTTGAGGCTGAGATTTACATACTGGACCTCTTCTCCAAAAATTGAATTCCCTACATTTAAGCTCACACTTTTCAGTTAGCTGTAGCACTATACTCAAACCTTGCATGAATAGACTGATCAACTAATCAGCACATAGAACTCAGGGGCCCACTGTAACTTATGCTTACAATTAAAATATTATCAAATCATTTATGTTTATGGAAGTAAGCTTTCAGTTGCATGGTTGTCCTTTGTTCTTAATGAAGTCATTAGGAAACCTCACTGTTCTTAGAAGGTTTTTAAAATTATGTGCACTTTATATAGATGTTAAATTTAGTCTGTAAATTCCAGGTTTCTTGGCAAGTGTGGCCATCGGGCTTTTCTCTTTTTGCAATCATAAGAGGTTTTGATCAAAAAAAAAAAAAAGAAAAAAGAAAAAAGTAGAGTAACCTAACAGAATATCACTTGATTTTTTAATGTTATTTATTTTTTTACCAAAGGTAACATCCAATGGAACAAAGGCAGATAATACCTATCAGCTGGAAATGGGCTGCAGTAGTTTCATTCATCATTCTGATTTACTGAAATTCTATAGTCTTCTTGATCATTTCATTACCAAACAGAAGTTGTCACATAGCAAAGGAAGCCACATCAACCTCTGGTTCTCAAAAGCCACATCAACAGCTGTTTCTCATCCAGTTTCTGATTTCTCACATCAAACTACTGCTACTACTTGTTATCATGTATATATAATATTTCTGACTGGCTATGCAATAATATGATCATTTTCACTGATAAGGATAGTCAGTGTTAAGACAGTGCCCATGAATTCTAATAAAAATTTAGTTTTGACCTATATTAGCATATACTGCATGAGTTATGTCCTTAGAAATCAATATTTCTCTATTATAAGAGTTAGCCATTAACAACAAGTCAAAAATAACGAAGACTTTTTCATCCTTGGGAATGGGGCAAGGGGGAATCCTGAAGGAAAATCTCCAAGAAAATTACCTAGAAACAAAAGGAACCAAAGTCAGCTGAAACATTTTTTCTGTACTGAGATATCAGGACCATGGCCTAAATGGAGTTCCCACGATATTATCAGGAGGAGTTCAAATGCCATCTCTGACAGCTGGGCAGTGGTCAGGGTCCCCTTTTTGCAAGAAGAGCAGATGGGATTCTTGGACTGGCAAGAAGCATGGAAGTTTTTCAATTTCCCCTGAAGAAGCAGAAATAGATTCTGCAGCTGTGGAGCACTAGAAGTCTGTCAAGCTCCTTCAAGACCGGCAGCTGAAGAGGAAGTATTTCATTAAATGGAGCTCTGTAACTTCTATTTTTCTTTCCATCTTACTACCACATTCCACACATTTTTAAAGTATTGTGAAAAACACACATACAATATAGTATGTGAGTTTCAAGTTTTCTGAAAGCAGAGAATTATTTACTAGACAATAAATACCACATAAACCCTTCTGAGAAAAAAATAGTAACCGACGTACATTTTCATTTTAACAATATGCAGGCCATTGACAGATCCAGTCATAAACCACAGGCACATAAAATACAGGCTAACCAGCCTTCCTTAGCAAAATATTTTCTATTTTTAAAAATAAACAAAAATTCATAATTATGCATGAACTTCCCTCTCTTTCACATTAGTTTTGTGTAACTTTTTTCATTTCAATTTTATCTTTAAAAAATGACCATTACATGTGAATATGTCGCTTCTTATTGGAACAGAACATATGGACTAACTTAGCTGGCATTTTCCTTATCAGAAAAACAAACAAGTCTTGATGTGGGTGTTCTGCCAATTAAAACACTTAACTGTGTTACAGACTGCAACTGATGCAAATCCATTACATAAACACAATGCACTTTTGGAAAATAGCAAATTAAATTTTTGCTCTTGTGCACTGCCAAAAATAAGCAATAAAGTGCTGCATATGATTATGCATGCACATAACTTTTTAAAACATTGCCAAGAAAAAAAAAAGACATAATGTGAAACAAAGCCCCCTCAATGCAAGTCTTTAAGTATGAATAAAATCCACAATTCTGACACATCAGTGCATTTACTGACACTCACTCATTTTGCTTCCATATCCTGAGAAAGAGTTTAAAAACAAATAGTCATTAAGACAATCTCAAAGCAGGGCAGGTACAGTAAAAATCCCTCCTCAGTTCATTATACATCACTGAAAATGAAGCCTCCATATGCCATACAAAGACTACAGCATATAATGACAACAGTAACACTTATTTTGTTAACAACGGTTCTCTTAACTTATGGTCCTGACCCTTCTACCGTGGATTTGATTGCCAAAAGGACCTGACCTTAAAAAGCAAGTCAACCATGAAAGAGCCAGCCCTAGAATTAGTGGAAAATTTTATGCAGTCACAGAATTTAGCTACACATCCCTAATAATCTGCATTAATATTAATTTACTCCAGCTTTTCAGCTATTTTAAAATAAAGCTATCCATAGAGACCTTAAAGTTTCAAGCACAAAACTCAAGATTATGAGACTTAAAAGAAGGTATTGAAATCACTGATAAATTTTCATCCCAGCAAGTATCCCTGCTTACAATAGCTACACAGTGTCTGAAATAGCAGCATGCTCAGTCTTTTCTTTAACAGTCAGTAACAAGCAACCAAGGGAGAAGGATGTTAGCGAGTCTGGTAAGTTATTCTTTCACTGCCTACTGCTATTTTGTTTTCATTTATCTCGAAAATATTTACATGTCTTGAAGACATTTTTATGTCTGATCTTTGGGTATTGTTCAGTCAATGGGAAGTGAGAAGAGTGTCCATTAAACTATGCAGCTCCTCCTTTCAATACAAATCCAGTAAAGTTCTTTATTCCTTTGGTAGCTCTCAGCAAAGAATTTATGTCAGCTTTTGCTCAATTTGGTTTGAGGAGACAGGGTTCTAAGTCAGTTCTGGTTCAACTGGAGAGGGAGTAACCTCATTCAAGAGACACACTGTGGTAGGGCTCCTCAGTTCTAGCTTCTTAGGTGTTTTGTGTTCCTCTGTGTGTAAACTGGAGAAAGGGGGAAAAAAAAAAACTAAACACACATTTCCCCAGCCTTCATCCATGACTCACTAGCGTATTATCTGGATCATCCAGAAATGCTTAAGGGTTAGTATGCACATAAGAAAATGACAGCACAGAAAAGGCAGCACAAGAAGAGAAATTACTCTGTTTAAACAAGATTCATAATTATCCACCAAGTTTCCCTGTCCCTAAATTGCTAGTCACCTGTCATCTACAGAGGCTGAATTTTAAATAATGGCCAACTTATATACATGCATGAAATACCATTTTTTTTTACCTTATACACAGAAAAGATTAGAGTTACTCCTGACTTCTCCTGGGCTTTTACCATCCTACAGGTAAAGGAAAAGCAGGTCTGTAGTAAGGAAAGGCATCTGCAAAGTTCTTGCAAAGAAGTGAGAGCTAACACAGCATAAAAGTAGAGAGCACCCACAATAAGACATCCACTTTCTTAGCAGCTCCTGCTGTGAAGTCTCTCACAGCGTTAATATCTCCCCCTCTGCTGGCAATGCCTTGAACTGACATTGGTAAAAGAGCTCCCGTTAACCATTTGGGGTGAACCTGCTTCCTAGCTGGCAAGAAGCTGGCACAAAGAGGGTACAGCTTCTTCCAGAAGGGGCTTGGTTTTGCTCTCTGTACATATGGAAATAGCATATGTGTCACTGGCATTTCAGCCTTTAGAAAACTTACTTGCCAGACTTCAGATGGGAAAATACGTTATTAAAATATCACTGAGGACAATGACATCACTCTCATTCCTTGCTGAATGAAAGAAATACAACTCTACAAAACTGCCCAGGTATTAAAAGTCATTTCAGACTTCAGCCTGAGAGGGACTTCTCATGGTGCAACAGATACCATGTTTGCAAGTCCCCAATTGGGTTCCACATTCATATACTCAGTATTACAAAAAGTAAGCCAACAATTATGCAATGTACAATGTAAGAAGCAATATTCCACCTTTTACTTAATCAAAAGGTTTAAAAAAGAGTTGACTTGAATTCTTTGAGTGTAACAGCACAATACTTGCTGCTTGAGGATCCAAAATAAAATTGTAAGAGTATTTCCTTCAAATTTAATTGAAGCATAGCAAACCTTCAATACAAATGTGTTTGTCCCTTTGAAATTTATCTTGATTTAAGAGGTGAAATGAGTTGAAAATTACAATTGGTTACTTAAAAGAAAGGCAGAGTGACCTGGTTTCAGATTATTGATGACTTTAAGAAGCATTTACTGTTGTTCAGTTTGTCTCTTACACCAGGGCAGCTTTTTGGTAACTGTGCAGTACCAGATACAGTACAACTGTGACATCTAGTGGCCAGTGAAGAGGGAACAAAATACTTTCCACATTTAAAATAAAACAGGATTTTTTTTTTTTAAACACTAGCATTTGTGATCTTGCAGTTTATACCTACTTTTTGTACAATCACTGACAGGGGAGGTAGAAGTGAGACCAAAATATCTCGCATGGAATTACTTTAAGAGAAATCAAGTACTTTTATAACAACAGGGTGGAATAATGTAGAAGTGAGGAACTCCTAGCAAAGACTGAAGTACAATGTTCATGGCTGACAAAAACCCTTAGGAAGAGATCAACATTAAACGGCTTTTTGTGCCCAGATTACCAAGGACAATCTAAGCAATGCTAGTAGAGTCAATGAGGTAACTCTACCTTCACTGACAATGTTGATCAACCTAAATTAACACAGAATGAAATAAAAAAGTCAGAAACTTTGAAGGTTTCTATTATGGAGGAGTAGAATAACAGATGAGCAGTCAGTAGCAAGCAATAGGCCACTTCTTAAAAGAGTAATTATCAACCAGAAGGAACACCTCTGTTCAATCTGTGTTTAGATGGGAGACAAATTAATTGCCTTAAGATTCAAAAATAAATTTGGAAAGTTGATGAGGACTGTAAAAATTGAAGACTTAAGCAGCACACTCAGCAAAAACCTTTACCTCATACATTCATTATTAAAAATTACATCACGTAAGTAACAATTTCCTCTACAGTCATGGGGTTGGGGGCGGGGGGGGAGAGGTGTCTTTCTATATTAAATTCTCACTTTTCACAAGACAATTCTTGGAACAACTTCCATGAAACTGGCACAACTAAACATAAGAATTATGGGTCTTAAAGGCTTCAAGAGGTACAGTGCAGAACAGATTCAGCCACTGCTAAGTGGAAAAAAGTGTACACATGCAAGTACAAATGGATTATACACATATACAATTCCTGGGTCTTTTGCAAAACAAATTGCCAAACAGTATGTGTATCACAGCACTCCTACAGAATAAGAAGCAATTAAGTTCCTTATCTTGTACTGAAATTGTTTGTTTAGCCCATCTATTGCCTTCAAAAGTACCAAAGTACTTCAAAAGTACACGTTGTTTCTATCCTCGAACAATCCGAGAATAAAACAGCATTTTTAAGTTCTACCTTCACAACAGCTCTAAAGTCAAGTTTTTTGGAGGAAATAGAAAGCATGAAACCTAGTAAGATAAAATAAACTGGATATGTAGGTTGATTTCCTAGAGATATGAGACTTACTTATGCTCTTTGTCCCTTTATGACTCTAGACTGCCCCAGCAACTTAAAATATAATTTAGTAATCACAATTAAGTTTGAGAGAGTTTCATAAAGGTCTAGAAAAAAGCTGGGGTGGAGGCAGAGAGATCAGAAGGAAAATTGGGTGGATTTCCTTGATACTTCTTTTCACTTCACAACAGCTGGCTGGCTAATACTTGTAGTAGCAACTTAACACTCCTATCTCTTTCAGAAGGGGATTACTGATGAATTCAGAGGGCAAAGACCACAAACCTATGAGAGATTACACTATCTCAACTCCATTGTTTATAAACACTAACTTGTTTATTTTTTATTTTTGTATAATGTAGTTCTGTATCTCTTTTAAATTTTTTCCATTATTGTAACTAAAGCATCTAATATAGCATGCAATAAAAATGGATTGAAAGGGTTCAGTGTAATATAAAACTTTTAGATGATAGCTGACCTTTTTAGATAGCTCTTAAAGGAAACTAAAGATTAAGTACAAAAAATGTAGCTGAATTCTGAAGGTAATATGACAAATCTTCAGCTGAAATAAATTTTCATAGCTTCACTGATACTAGCATAAAAAAATTACACCACCTGAGACTCCTGTATTGTTTGTACAAGCTCTATACAAGAGTTAAGTAGATTACAGTAAGCTAATACACCCCAACCCAAAACAAATTAAAGACTTCACTGGTATATTTTTTTTTTTTTTAAATAAACTACAGTGACAATTCTTTGTCACTATTATACAAGCTATTATTCCAATTTTCAACTAATAAAACTAAGCTTACTGATCAAAAAGATACTTTGTATACCATTATAATATTTTTTCACAACTTCACTTTTGTGTCTCTTCAACACATGAAGTACTGGGAATACTCTTGACAGAAACACTGACCCACACTAATAGCAGGCTACAGAACTTTGACCACTGTTTATGTGTTTTTATTTTTTCCATAGTAAACCTATGCACAGCAAGATAAATTATCTAACAGTTAGAAAAAATACCCAAAAGACTAAAATATCTGGTAACATACATTTACATGGCTTCTTTCTTAATAGCTTTTGCTTTAATATGAAAATAAACCTCTAACAGAAGGATGTGCATTAATTTATCACAGAATTTCAGTTTTAAATTTAGAAAGAATGAAGTGTGGACACTAAAAAATACTGCCAAAACATACACATTACCTGTCAAAAAAGAAAAATCATACGGAAAATTACTATCAGTTATCTGCTATACTGATTGCTTGAGAGCATTTGCTGCCCTTTGTTTAGAGAAATTCCATGGAAACAAGGGAATTCATCCTGACAAAAATCAGTTGTTTGATGACAGGGAAGTAATTTAACATTTTAGTCAGTCACACATCCAGAATTAGGGAATTAGTACTTACACTGACCCAAAGGTACTGAAACTTTTCATCAATTCAGATATTTAGATGGCAATTTGATTAATAAGATTTTGAAAAAATTTTACGTCTTCTGCTAAAGGCACTGTTTTGTTACATACTTCCTTACACAAAGTCTCAGTCTGACCCTTCTTTGTGTGAATAAAGCAGCATAGAGGAGCTACAGCAGTCTAGGTTTAGTGCAGGCATATTGCAGTATATGGGGTAAGTAAATATTATTTATAGTTTCACCTCAATAGCTGAAAAAGACTTCAAGGAAAAAAAATGTTTTCTGTCAAATAACAGAAAAACATTTCAAACATATGCTAAGATACATGTGCTCAAAATTATCTCAAATACAGGACAGCAGGTGGCACTGGCAACATGCCAGTGTTAAAACAGCTGTGTTGAACTGGTATAAAATTGATCATATTACATCTGTCTTATCTTTAATGTGAAGCTGTAAATGCAGAGAACATAAGCTCCTCTTTCATAACACTCTATCCTTTGGTGTAAGTGCTCTCTTTGATATTGCTACTTACTATAGTTTATTAAGGTAGTTACAGAGACGGAAGAGCCAACGGGCAGTAACTGCTGCAGAAGAAATTCTTATGCTGCACATAAGTAAAAAAGCTCTTTCC
>NW_009914917.1:18089-32951 GCF_000696875.1 Nestor notabilis
GAGATTGACCACAGAACTCATGGAATCCACGTCACTGGAATTATTCACGACTGGCTTCGACAAAGCCCTGGATAACTCAAGTCTGTGGCCTTGCCACGTATCACAGGCTGGACCAGATGATCTCTAGAAGTTCCTTCCAACCTCGATTGTTCTGTGACTCAGTATAGCTAGGCCACACAACACAGCACCATGCTGAGAAGCCTAGACACTGCTTCAAGCCAGCTGTAACATACACATGGGTAGTAAACCATTCTGAACAGATACACTGCAGCTAGGAATTAACAGTATGTGTTAACAGGAGAAATTAATCAGCTTTTTACAGCTTCCAGCTCCAGAACTGCCTGATGTTGCTTCAAATGTGCTAATGCACCTCTGACTTTGAAGACATACTTCTGTTCTTTGCATGTCATTCAGCCATAGTAAAGAAAAGCCATTCTTTACACAGGCCACAGAGGAACTAACCTGAGGGTCACAGTTGACACGCAAGCAGAAACTGGACACTCTTATGTTAATACTTACATTTTCTAAACCAAGGAGGACCAAGAGGGGGATTGTTGTCATTCCTCCCTGGATCCACTCTTCCAGAGAAACAGTGCCATCATGATCATAGTCAATTTCTTCCATCATTTCATGAAGGATCTACATAATTTAATGAAAAATCTCATAAATTCCATATTCTAATACAGCAATTTCTTGTTAGGACATGTGCAGATCTCCAGTTCCCTCATCCACATGCAAAAGGCAAGGAAAATATTATTTGTATGGCACCTGTAGAAAGTGAGTACTGACAGTTCAGAAAATGAAGTGTCAGATTCTTATATTTTATTATCACCTAAAGTTCCCAAACCAAGTTATGTACTTACTATGTACAATACAAATAACAGGTACTTACTATTAACAAATTTTCAGAGACAAAACAGTCGTGTTAATTACTACATGCACTGAAGAAAATCCCTAACTGTAGTAAGAATGTTTCACAGATCTGATTTAATCAGAAAAACACTCATGAAAGTGCTAATTGACAGTGACATAGTAGAGCACAGACTATTATTGTTTCTATTTTACTAATTAATACATAGAGACACATGCTGACATGAAGTATTACAACATGATTAAACTTCCCCTCTAGCAACATTAAAAACTTGTGATAAAATGGATACTTGCTGGACTCAGTTCAGTAATATCCCATTCAAGGTATTCTGCAACATGCATCATTTGAGCAATGATATTTTCTAGCTCCTATGAATGAATGAAAAAGAATGATAATATTTAACACAATATTTTAAAGACAAATTCTACTGTAAGCAACTAACAATTCAAACATACCGCATTCAGTGACACTGTTCCATCAATGTTTCTAATGAAATATCCTTTACACTGGAAGCTGTCTACACTTACGTGAATCCGCTTCAATATCAAAACATTAGGCACGGACCACAAAGCACGCATGGAGGTGAAATACAGCACCACAACCAAAGGACAGCATCTGGGTTCAAAATAGTAATAGATTCTTCCTTCCTGGTTGATCATTAGAGCACTGGTTTCATGATCTAAAGTCCACCTTGTGATATAATGATGTAAGGATCTTTAAAATCCAGAACTCTAACAAACTTTTTTTTTTTTGACAGCAGTTATATAATCCATAACTTTCTAATAGAAGTAAGGCATAAAGTGGACAATATAAACTAATACAGAGATATTTGCTGACCATTACAGTGCTGTGATTTCACTTGATCATGTATCACTGATGCTCCTCTGTATTTACATATACGGAGGTTTGGTTTGTAAACATGTTCAAATGCTTATCTAGAACCATTCTGAATTTGCGTGTGTATTCATTATGCACTAGTTATCCAACTCATATTTTGTATTGCCTATAACTATGATACAGCATTTACCTTATACCTCTGTATTACTTGGCTTCCCTATTCCCATGTCACTTACGGGAATCACCTGCTCTAATCTACTCTATGCTGTCATTTCAGGGAAATACAAAAGAAGGGAAAACAAAAAAGAAAGCTGCCTATAAAATACTTCTTTCTGTTAGCTAACTGAACAAGGATAGTTACATTTTTAAAATTATTTCTACATCTCTGATTTTCCTTCAAACTTTGTACCTCTATTCTTAATAACAACATGGAAGTTCTGATATCTCTCCACATACATCCAGTGAGTGACTCTCGCATTTTCCCCTTTTCATTAAATCTTTACAAATAGTGCTTTCATACACATCTTCCAGCAACACACTAGAATTTTAGAAAGCCTATTAATGTGTCCCCTACAGTAGCATGGTTAAAAATCAGAAGACCATAGAATAGGACTCCACGACAGCAATGTCAGCATTTGAAAATTCATACAGTTGTAGAAGAAGCGGCTTAATGGAAAACTCAAGAGTTACTTTCAAAATGGCTGACTTTTTATCAATTATAGTTTATACTGCTTCTATTAATTAGGAATAAATATAATCTTGATTTGGATTAATGTAGCTTTGTTTAGGTATGCCATTATGATGTACGCTTACAATGAATTAAAATACGTAAATAACATTACCGAACTATCCAGGTAGCCATTCCCATCTGTATCATATAAGCGAAACATAACTAAAAAGGAAACAAAAAGAGAAGGAATGTCAGTCAGAAAACATAGTAACAACATAATTTCACTAAAAAACAAACACAAGAAAAACCAAAACCACACAACAACCAAACCAAAGCACAAACCAACCAAACCTAAGTTTTAAAGAAAGGACAAACATTTACATTTTCCTTTAATGATCACACTAACTGTAGACCCACAAAACACTCTGTATTATGTGAGAGGTTCACTCAGCACCTACCCTGCCACAATGCCTCCAACAAGACACATTAGTAATACAGTGCAATTGCACCTTTTCCACATAATCACTACAATAGCTACATGATCTGTATTCATGATGAGTACCATCAAAAGGCCCCTCTCTCTGTCATCTTGCCAAACAGGATAACGCACAACTGGTCATGCAATCGTTGATAAGCTTAAGTTACAAGGGTATCCCATTTCCTTGGTTGCACCTATCACTATTCAGTAGTTACATTGCTTTAGAAATGCTTTCTGACCAACAAAATGAAACAAAGCGTTATTATTTTAAGTACCTAAACAGCCAAGTCCAACAATAAACATTCCTCACAGACTGGCAGCATGACTCCTCCCAGGATCAGACTTATTTCATCAATTTGAAAATGTATTTCTAACATTTTGGGGAGTTACCAAGACAAGAATACCTGCATTCTGACAGTATCTGGAAATGGATATACACTTTTAAGTTTATATCATTACTTGATTCCAGCCACAAGAGCAGGTATGTCCACCATTACCAAGATATTTCAAAGTAGCTTATTCTGCAGATCATATACTGCATCAAATTGCAGAGCAGAAATAAGCCTAAAGCTTTGGTAGGAATACTGTTAAAAGGCTAAAAATGAAAACCAGAAGCCTCACTCCTTGCCCCTACTTTCTGGGAAAGTTTGTCACAGCTCTGAAATCTAAACAGCACCCACTTAAAAATTATGTTCCCTCCCCCCCACCCCCAAATCTGTTTTCTAAGCAGTAAGAAGAGAGCCCATGTCCCGGACATTGTAATGCCTTGACTGATAGTGGAGCCCAATCAATCTGCTTACAAACTGTAAACATACGACCTATTCAACAATGAACAATCATGAACAATCATTCTACGATTCAACAGTGAACAATCCCATCACACTGGATCCACAGCAAATGCTGCTACAGTCCAATAAATTCTGCAAGCAAAGCTTATCACAGTTTTCAGGAAATAATATACTGAGAAGTAAGAGGAAATTCTAAGCAATTGGAAAGTAAAGTTAGAAAAAAATTATTATTTCTGACTTGCAGCAAAACATACTTAGCTATTATATGGATTGGTTTGCTGCCCTTACATGTCCCATGTTATCCACAAGTTGTTCACCTAACTGTGGGGATAAAAGGTAAGTACTATACCTCTCTACCACTTCAGCAATTTTTGCCACTAAATCGAATTGCTTTCAAGAGCTGTAATGTAAGATTTAAAATATTTACTGTTGTACACTGTTTCAAGCTACAGAGGCCCATTATTTGTTAGTTATAGGCTAAGAAAACCTACAAAAATATCTTTCTTTGCCTGTGAATTACAGAGCAGAAACGTTTCAGTATAAAACAACAGTTAACGCTAAAGGGCAGCAAAGATCGGTACTGTCCCTGCTAGTACACCTTCTACCAACGCTGCTCAGAGCATGACAGCTAATACTATCTGGCACAGGTAACATTAAACATTTAGTTTCCACAGGGATGAATCACTGAATGAGTGATAAAGATCAAATCCTTTGGTTCTTCTTCCTCCTCCTCTGTGATTGTAATGCACTGGTTGAAAGAATGTTCTACAGTTACCATGACACAAGTTTTAGCATCTCCATGATCTTTACCCACAGCAGAGAAGCAGCGCTTACAACATTTTTTTTCCTTTAACATGAATCGGTAGTTCTAACCAGCCATTTTAAAACAGACATTAGCGTAATTATAACTGTTTCACCTTTGCAGCAAAGTCTCTCCAATTGCATACATATTAGGTAGTGAAAAGGCTCAATCTGTGTTCTTGGGTGAAAAACAACCCCAACTATGCTACTGGTGTGGCATGCAATCTCTTGCATATTTTTTTCTATTCACACCCTGCTAAATATTCATGTTCTTGCTGATTTATGCACTCTAAGAGAAAAACCAACAAAATGATAAAAACAACTGAACAAAAGTTCTGATGTGTCCTAGGTTCAGCTATGGCAGTCATTTTTTCTCCTTCTTAGTAGCTGGTGCAGTGCTGTGCTTTTGACTTTCAGCCTGGGAACAACGCTGATAACACCGAGGCTTTTAGTTGTTGCTAAGTAATGTTCACTCTGACCAAATACTTTCTCAGTCTCATGCTCTGCCAGGGAGGAGGGGAAGCTGGGAGGAAGCAGAGAGAGGACACCTGACCCAAACTGGCCAAAGGGGTATTCCATACCACGGCACGTCATGCCCAGTATAGAAACTGGGGGGAGTTACCCGGAAGGCCCAGATCGCTGCTCGGGTCGGGCTGGGTATCGGTCGGCGGGTGGTGAGCGGTTGTGTCCTTTTCCCTTGTTATCCCTCTTATCATTATTATTGGTAGCAGTAGTGGTTTGTGTTATACCTTAGTTACTGGAGTGCTGTTATCTCAACCTGTAGGAGTTACATTCCTCCGATTCTCCTCCCCATCCCTCTGGGAGCAGGGGGAGGAAGGAAGAGGGGGGAGTGAGCAAGCGGCTGCGTGGTTCCAAGTTGCCGGCTGGGCTTGAACCACGACATGATGCAATCTACAAAGACCAAGTAAACCTTTTGTATTTCTTTTCACATCGCTTTACATGATAGCACTGACTGGCCACTAGAATTCTGTTACTAGACTGTACACCTTTTGTAAATAATTATAAACACATTAAAACAAAATTAACCAAGATGAGATCAGTTGCTGCATTGCTCTACTTTCATCTGCAACTTCCAGGCTTCTGATCTTGTGTATGAGAAAAGCAGGCATCCCAGAAATTCCGAAAGTTCAAACTATGTTGTTTTGAGAAGAAATTGGGGAATCCATTCTCAAAAATGCATGCACAAACAAGTGTTGAATGTACTTTCTATGTTCACCAGTGCATGTACTTTGAAAACCGTAAGGCTTGTTACTCTCCACAAAAGCCTGAGTGTCCAAGAACTGCATAGCATAGCAAAAAGACTATAACTGCAATTTGGATTACTGCAAAAATACAACACTGTGTAGCACTCTCGAAGTTTCTGTTCATATGGGAAGAACAGAAATAGAATAACCTGGAGTTTTGATAAAAGAAACTGGAAAAAACCCTCAGAACTCATTCTTGGAGTTTCTGTTTATAATAGTGGAGAGAAGTTCCAGCACTTGTAAGCATATTATGTTTGTAAAGCTACGGTACCTGTGGAGATCATATGCTTCCTCCACACCATTTATGTCTAATGCCCTTCATCCTGCCTCCTGATATTTCTCTAAACGGTTTCACAAGATGTATGTCTGGTGTCCATGGTTACTCTGATAAAAAACACATTCAGAATGAGGAATAGGTTGTGCTGATAAAGCCTTATGTGATTGTGAACTAAAATAACTTCTACTGTTGGGGTCATTAAGGAAAGTAAGTTGAGCCACAAAACACAACTATTCAGTTCTTAGGAATGACTTGCATATTTACAAGGAGTCTTTCTTACACATTCAAGAATCAAAGTGTGGACACCAGCAAGCAAAGTTTGGTAGCTGTGAAAATAACATGAAGAGCACAAAATGGTTTCTATGGATCAAGCCTACAGGTTGAGCCACAGAGCATGAAGGTATTTAACAATACAGATACACCTTGAACTATCTGCAATGTGACCTTAAAAAGACAACTTAAATTCTTCTAGTGTATACCTGCTAGGGAAATTTGGGATATTCTTATATTCAGGCCATACCTAGTTTATGAACAATAGATACGCTGAGCATGTCAAACAGGTGAAGTTTGCAGTGCTCAAGACCTCTAGAAATACACTGTTAATAGTTTAGAGAATCAATTTAACTGCTGGAATATTTGTAAATCTATGAAATTCCATAAATCATCTAGATTCAAACCCTAAACACTAATCTCTCTTAGTGTATTTATCTTTAAAACCCCTCCAGTTTATATCAAATTTTGTTTGAAAACACTTCCATGTTCTACTTGTCCTGAACCAAGTTTCCACTCAGGATCAGCTATGATCCAGAGTGTTCCCATTTTTTTTATCAACAGAAGAAAAATTAAAATCCTAATTGTAGGTTAGTATTAATATTAATTTTGGCAACTCCAGAATAAACTATCCTTGCTTTCTTCTCTCCACTGCTACTAATTTATAATTTACCTTACAGCCACAGGACCTACTGCTATAAAATTATTTCAGACAAAGGGCTAAACTATATCATTAATTTATAACAACAATTCAACTAAAGTCAATGGGGAATTCTGCATAATAATGGTCCACTATAAGCCAGTATTCAGACACTAAAAAGTGACAATATGTGGTATATTTCAACTCTGTATAAGAAAGTAGAAAAGAAAACCATGGAATAACCTTAATTATATGTAGTAAAAAAGATCTTGAATATATCAGACATGGAAGTACCAGACATCTATTAAGTCACGCTCTCTCGCTCCTAAATCATATAGATCATTCATAGTATTTTGCCTATACAGTTCCTTTTGCAGGAAGTTCATGGGACATCCCCTACACTAAAATGATCACCTGCTCCTCTGGCTCTCCTCTTTTGCATTGTAGCAATTCCTGACACTAGAGGAGGCAACTGATCTCCATTTCATGCTATGGTTTGTGCATTGAGCTCTTCAGAGCTCTACTGAGGTTTGCATTAACTTGTTAGTATGAAACAGTTATTATATTGTAAGTTAAATTCAATCTTGGTTAGGAACTTAGTTTTCCTGTGCTTGTCTTCTGAATGCACATACACACATACATCCTTATATTCTAATTATATGACAGCTAACTAGTATTACCAAATTAGGAGATGACTCCTTATAATCTTCCCTGAGGCAAAAGTATTGGTGATCTTACAGTACAAATTTGTTATTGTAAGCTAACCACAGGTAATGAAACATCAAGATACTTCCAACAATATGCAGTCATTTAACCATATTCCAGCAGAAGGAGCCTACTCTCTGCATTTCCTATCACACTGAGTATTTACTTTCCATGCAGTATTACAGACTGATCACACAGTTCTTTTACAGACAGACCAGCTATGTATATCAAAGTATATCTGGTCTCATGAAGGACTATATTACTAGATCAACTGCTTATCTATCTGGAAAATGGGCTTCTAAAATTCCATGACAAGGAAACACACAGGGGTTTTTTCTTTTTTTTTTTCTCCAATTCACAGATCAAACTTTCAGTCACTTTTTTGAACAGGTAGAGATGCTGGGCTTTAATGAATCAGGCCCCTAATTAAAAACATCAAGTAATTTCTAACTTTCAGTGTCAAGTATTTCCAACACTAATGCAGACTTAGAAAATTTTTGGCTTTTCTGTATTCACTAATACAGCTTATATTAACAACTCTTCTTTGTTGGAATCAGATTGTTTACTACAGATTATTCACCACTTCTGTATCTCTCTAAGTATCCTCAACATATTTCATTTGTTTCTCTAGGCTCTAACACTAATCAAGAGACAACAGTATAGAGAGGATTATTTCAACTAAGAATGTATGATTTTTACTCCTCATCTTAGCATGTGCTAGATAGAAATTAATTAAAATCTCGTCAAATTACTACCATTAGCAAGAAAAAAGGGTAATTTCTGCAAGAATTGCCACTTAGATTATATTTTTATAATACAGCTACTCAAAACTGAGTCTCAAACTGAAAATTTAGAAATAGAATTTTTGATGATTTATTGAAATAAATACATAGAATTAACTTTAAAAAAAAAGAACAAAAAAAAGAACATACATTCTAGCTTGTCTTCAGGTCTTCCTCTTTCTAGCAGTGACAAATAGCAAACAATATCTTTCAGCTGGATCATGTCTGGTAAATTTAAGTTGGCAGGAGTAGGAGGTCGGGATGTAGAGGTACCTTTGTTAAGTCTCAGACCTGGAAATAACCCACAAGCTTTGTTACTCTTAACATATGATATAAGCAGAAAATACATGCATCTTCAGTTTATGTGAATCTCAGATGACTTAATTTAAATACAAATTCAAATTTTTAAACAATTCATGTTCACATTTTATCCAGCAAAGGCAGAATTAAAATGATAGTGAGGTTGCAAATATTATATAGATAAAGCAAATTATTGGGGGGGGAATCAATTATGGGAATGGCATAACCCTTTTTTCATATCTGCTGATCTGTCATTTGACTACAAAAAAATTGGTGAATATTTTTGTTCTACAACATTACATGTTAATTTAAGTATTAAAACAATCTCTGCACAATGTTCCATGCTCTTCTTTGTGCTTGTAGAAGCTTCATCTAATTCATAGATAGAAACTAGCTACACTAATTGAGATGTTTTAGTGTCAAAGAAAAATGATAATACACGTGTAGTCTTCCCCAAAACACAGCCAGACATGTGTCGGAGCAACACATACACAAAACATGGGAAGCCTCTGCCACAGAAAACAATGAAAATAAACACAGAACTTAAATAATAGCCATAATAATGGTTCAAGCATTGTGATCAAGAGCAGCTCCAGTGTACCACATGGAATACAAGTTTCAACACTGCCAAACTTTTTGTTTCAAGAGAATGTTAATATAACTGGACCTGATTATATTACTGGAATCTGCAAGACCAACAAAGAGAGGGTTAAAAAAAAAGGAAGGACAGCAGAACACAGAGAAAACAGCAGTAAAACTTGCCTTACAAGTTTGTTACATTTCTCACTGACTGTAGTGATGTTGAAGATGAAACTTCACAAAAGGATTTACTGTTCATAAATATTTTCTATAACTAATTCAGAACAGATTTGCCATTGCACACATAACCTATATAAATGATTTCATCCATTTGTGTTGGACAAGTTGATTACTGTGGCAAATGGGGACAATTCTGGTGTTTCCCCCTCCCCCTACTTTTATCCTGAAAAATTTAATTACAATCTGAAGACATTTTCAAAGATCTACTGGGGTACCCATGTTTAAAAAAAAAAAAAATAAAATCAGTAAATAAGAGTAAATTGGCATGAAGAAAATATATCTTTGAATCAAGTTAATGGCTTCAGGCAGATAATAAACAATGAAAGTAAATATTTAAATTAATAAAAAGATTTAATAGTGTAATGTTCTATTAAATGAGCTTGCGTATCTGTTAAGTGCCCTTAAAATTAAGACATCATAAAATATTAATGAAGATGCTAGCTTTAATCACACAATGTACACAAATAGTTCACATTCCAGTCTTACATAAATCCTATGCACAGAATAAAAAGTGTTACAAAACTTAGACCAACTCATCTCAAAAATGTGCAGTCCTGAAATCCCAATGAAAAAAACCTACAAAATTTAAGGGTATCTTTTAGCTTCTTATAAGCTTCAAGGTACAGGTTACTTCTTAATCAGAGGTGGCAGAGGGGTGGCTCCAATGTACTGATTTACAGTGCTGCTGCTTACCTGGCATCTGTTTCCATCTCTCTTCAGACACCTTAACTGAAAACACAATTTATAAACAGACATGAGTGGACCAAGATATATTAAGTAAAAAACAGACACATACCAGAGAGATTTATGAACCCTGCTGCTTTCCTTTTTATGTTCTCTAGCCCTCGTGTACCTTTCCACTTTCCAGAAGAATGTCAAATGTTTCTGGCAAATTTATTTCCCAATATGGTCACTTTCTTTTTTTGCTATTGGTAACATTTAAAAATTACTGGATATCCTAAAATACAGGTTTCCGTAATTTTCATTTGCTCTTCAAAATGTATCAGTGCAAACTTTTTGCCCTATAAATGCTACAAATTATTAAGACGTAACATCTAGTCTAAATACGAACGGTATATTTTCAAGCACAAATAACTCCTCCCTGAGGTGAACTGAATTGTACCTCTGAACATGCTTTGGATAAAAAAAATTTATCAAATTTCTGGTATTACCCTAAATACATATGGAAGACTACTAATCTGGTCTCACTTTACATTATTTCTTAAGTCTTTACTAGCAGAAGATGAAAATTAACTACAAATTGGGAAAAGTGAGTGAAGGAGAAAAAAAATATAGGAGGTAGCATTAGAGTAAGAAACTTAGCATACAGTTTAAACTACAACAATAGTAACAACCATAATGATGATAATTACCATCATCATTATTATTTTACAACACATAAGAATAAAATCTATCAGAAACAATTATAGTGGAAGTGAAGAAAGCTGAGTATGGCCTATACTGGACAGAATTTAGCTGTAAATCTGCAACGACCTAAACTTATTTCTACATATGAATTATGTACATATGAAGTTTCAAAACCATAGAAATACAACATCAGAATGATAAAGGATGATTTTTTAAAAAAACACTAGTCAGATAACATATGTAAAAACACGGCATAATAAATAAATGTGCAGCACTAAATAGCAGCTGCTATTGGAGTCATCAGGCAAAAAGCATTAAGTGTAAAAGATAAACTTTGGTGGCTGGTACACTGCATGCTTATTGTTGATGCTACTCAGTGAAAACATGATGAAAACTTCAATGAAAACTTAAAAGCAATGAAAGAGGAAATGGATTTGTGCTGCTGAGACTTTACAGGCAACCGCCTCTATTCATCCCTGAAAACAAATGCAATGCTGTAAATCTACAACATCCAAAATATGCCCTGAAGCATACAATAAAGAATACATTTAGAAGTGCCCTTACAGATTCTGTTGCAAAGCGTCTTTAAGGGCACGGGACTGAGTTTGGACAAGTCTGAACGACTTGTCCAAACCACCGCTAATTTATTACCGGAGCTGTAGTTAGCAAGAGAAGGTTTTGAGGAGGAATACTCCACACAACCGATTACAACATAGTCTACTAAGCCTACTCCTCTGCACAGGGAACCAACAAAAGCCCAAGGAAATGCACAGTCTACACAGCAGATATTTGTGGCAGTAGATGTGCCTATGGCTGTTCTGATTAGAAATGACGAAAAAAACACAATTATGAAGTTTGCTTAGCATTTGATGTACTAAGGAAACTTTGCTAGCAAGAAAGTTTTCTTGGTTAAGTCTAATTGCACTTAATGACCATTATATGTATACATTATAACCTAACAGAAAATGGTAATGTAATATGGGTATTTTTAGTTGGTTGGGTTTTCTTACCAGGAAATATAAGCTAAGAAGAGGAAATAACAGGTACTGTAAACTTAAATAAAGAAAAATAACTGAAACCCATTATTTAACATAGTTGAGAATGACATGCACTAAAAAGAAAACAATGGTCTGACCATTTTGGTGATATCTGAATGGGTGATATCTGAAAGCCTGTAATTAGTATTGTACACTGAGACATCTATGGAAATCTAGTGCGTGATACCTGCAAGAAAAGCTAACATTTCAGACAGCAGCACTTGTACCAAATTCACGACTTCTGGATGAATTGCAGTTTCAAGACACCTAATACTCATTTAAAGAATTCAAGCAATTAAGTACCCATCAAACCATTCGGTAACTTGCTCTAAGCTCCCAGCTGTTCAAACTGCAGAATTTATTTCACCAAATTGGTCTGGCTTCTGCTTTTAGCCACTGGATTTTGATAGAGTTCCCAAATTACTGAAGCGCTAAACCAAAATACTTCAAGTTACGAGGGTAACCCCAAATTTCTCCCACAGATTTTCTTTAAAAACTTTATAAAATTCTGTAATTTGGCAGGTTTAACACTATTTTGCACAGATGTATTTTAACATGTTATGCCCTCTAAACTCAAAATCACTTTTATAAAAATGCTTAGTTTAGCAAGAAAATGTCAAAGATTCTTACATTGGGAAAAATAATACTGCTAACACTTACAGGACATGTAAAAAAATAGTAGTTGATAAGTATGCAAGATTATTAATAGCAGCATCACACCTATACAATTAAGAGAAGCAGCAGTAACTGGGCACAGGACTTGTATATAAAAGTAGCAGCAAGAGCCTCCTGCATGAATACCTGAAAGATTCAAAGCCTTTATACAGTAGAGTAGGCAGCAAGATCATGTAACCATAGCAATCTGATTAGCATTAACATGACAAAAACTGTCCACTTGGTGTCTCAGCTGCATCATAATTGTGAATTAAAAGACAAAACCATTTGACTTTTGTTTTCATGGTATTTCTTGTTCACGATTGAGTTAGTTTCTCCAATTTCACAAATACCAAAACAAAAAAAAATATACAGTTTAGAATTACATATATTTATAGCTATTAGAAATAAAATAGCATGTGGATGGAATCTTCACCTCTTATATTAATGTTATTTCATTACTTACCTCCAGAAAGCTGCTGGGGTTTATTTTTTATTAACGGGCTGCAGTGAGATATTTTGTTGCTAAATGATGTAAAAAGATGCTCGATGAAATCATCTGGTAACTCTGCCTCCAGAAAAGTCTTCATGAACAGCTTGAACCCCTCTAAATCAATTGTCTAGGGTGGGAAAAAAAAATAAAATTAAATACCATATTCTCTAGTTTCTTGAATAGAATATAGCTTAACAGCACATATAAAACTGAAAACAAAGGCACCTACAGAGCTCACAGGGATGTACCTAGCAAGTCTTTGCTTTTTCCATAATTAGGCAGACAACAATCAGGGGATTTCTGGATGCCTAATTCAGGGAATTGAAGGCCTCCTGTCTTTTCCTAGATTTTCCTGGTATTCATCAAAGAGAAAGTAATCACCCTGTCTTAAATAGGTTCTAATAATCAAATGAGAATGCTGAGACATGCAACGTTACTTACAAGGAAAAAAAAAAAAGGTGTTGATATAAAACATCTGTCATTTAGTTTAATTTGGTTTTGTTTTTGCCAGCAAGTTAAGAGCTGATTAATGCAACTCCATCAATATTTCCTCCTGGTGAGACAGCATTGCCTTTTTTAAGTAATAAACCACAGAATATCCCAAGTTGGAAGGGACCCATAAGGATTATCAAATCCAACTCTCTCCTCCTTGCAGGATTACCTAAAACTAAACTGCAACTAAGAGCATCATCCAGACGCACCTTGAATCCTGACAGGCTTGGTGCTGTGACAATTTCCCTGAAGGACCTGTTCCAGTGACCAACCACCCTCTCAGTGAAGAACCTTCTCCTAACACCCAATCTGAACTTTCCTTGACACAGCTTCATTCCATTTCATGTATCCTACTGCTGGTCACCAGAGAGAGATCAGTACCTCCCCCTCCACTGCCTCCCTTAAGGAAGGCATAGAGTGCAAAGAGGTTGCAGCAATGTAAAGCATTATGATCTCATTTTATCCAGCTAATTTAGAACCACTAAAGATAAAGGTATCCTGAAACATATTGAGAGAGCTTAAGGCAATTTTAGTTTTATCTCAGAAATAACTGACAACTGCCTACTTAAAAATGATGCTACTCAGTTAAGTATGTGATTTTAAAACAGCTTATCAATTATTGATCTGTAACAGTTTTTGTTTCAAACAGGACACCATAAAATAATCAAGGGATAAAGCCGTATTATACCACAAAATTGACTTGGAGAAATTTCCCTATTAGAAAGGAAAAGACTAGCAAGAAATCAGCTTGAAACCATGCTAGAAAAAGAAAATTTAAACTGAATTTTTGAAGTACCTCATTGACCTTGGAAATAGGTAATTTTTACAATGACATTCAACACTTTGGAGCAGGGATTTCTCACCTCCTATCTCTTCTTTTTTATATATATATATATATACACACACATATTTCTGAGATGTAGAAATTTTATGTCCACATGAAATAAGGAGTTTCCCATTCAGGCCAAGACCTAACTGCTCCAGGGTAATGTTTTAAATGCGTATCACTGTCCTTATGAGGGACCAACACCACAGATTGCAAAATTTGACTAATCTTGCGCAAGTCATTATTGTTAGGAATGCAAACATGGCAAGAGGGTATCTATGCTGTGCTTCTAATCCAGAACACCTTATTTGAGAAAGTTCAGTGAAACCAATAAAACTCTTATATACTGAAAACAAAAATAGCAGACTTAAAAAAAAAACCCTGCCTCCACGAGGCTCAAGATAGGTGTAAAGCTTGGACATGGGTTATCTCTGTCTCATAAGAGAGCTTAAGCTACCCTCTTCTACTTTGGGAAATCATACACTCTTT
>NW_009914917.1:32982-36503 GCF_000696875.1 Nestor notabilis
TTGTTTTCTCTCAATAATAAAGCCACTGACATTTAATTAAATGTTTATAAACTACGAAACTACAATGGCAAATGAATTTGTATCAGCATCCAAGTAAATCAGTCCGTAGTTCACACTATATAGATGTATTTGTTATCTGTAAGCATAGCAAATACATTAATCAGTACATCAACTGACTTTAACAATGTGAAATTGCTTCATTAGATTGTTCATTAACGAAACATGTCTTAGCTATTTCACTAGATTACATACAAAGAGGAATAACCAAGTTAAAAGGGAAAACAGAAAACCAAATTACAATCCCATTTAAGTTATGGCTTATGGATGGACATGTAAAAAAAAAAATCTCTGAAGTACATAAAGCGGATTTTTATTTATGATGTCTGTGGATTTTATGTATATAATGCTAAAACTAAATCCCTAACTTATAATACCTAAATCCCTAACGCTACATTTTTTTTCTTTTTATGGGCTCAGAATTATGCCTGGGTAGAGATACAGATTAATAAATAAATTTAAATTACGTGTTTGTTTGTTCCTGAAGATTCCCTTTCTGAAAGTAGTTCAAACTTTTCAATACTTTCTAAAGATGGTCAGATTACCATTTACTGCAGTGTCCTCCAAAACAAGAGTTCCAAACTTCCTCATGTTTTCTGACCACGAAAGACAACGGATAGCAAAGTAACACATGACTTGGCAGCCATGTCCATTTATTATACCTGACACCCTGACTACCACTGATTAGGGTGCTCAGCAAAGGAAAAAAAGAAAGTGGGTGGTTGTTCTACAGTTAGATTTCTTAAGCTGAAAGAGCTTTATCCTCTGCTCTAACGTGCTCTTTGACCTGTATTTCCCTGGAGAAGCAGCAACTTTCATGCAACCACAGTTCAGACTTTGCACATCCAAAAGCTTTCAAAATATACTGAAAGTTAGTTAGGAGCTGGTAAGTGACTTGAACAAACATCAGTATATATCAGTTTATAGTAGCTCAAAATGCGTATGGCAAAACCACATGTTGCATCAAAAGAATGTCAAGCAATAGTCCTGCCTAAAGGAGATCTATGCATAGAGTCCTGTGATTAGGTTCTTGCCTATATGCAAAAAACCCATTAAAATCTGTGATTCTAACACTCCATAGCTGAAAAACATTTTCAAGATGACCTAACATACTTGCTGTAGATTATGCTATTAGAACTGAGCTCTAAAGTAATGCAGTAATTTCTGGAAATTTGTTTTTGTAAATATATATATAGTAAATAACAGAACTGGGTTAGACTACAGACGACAGGAGATCTAGGAGAAGTTTAGATTAGCCATCTAGCTTTCCCATGAAAAAGGGACAAGCTCTTAAGAACAGGCTCACTTTAAATTACTTTCAGAATTTTTTCTATCATCTCTCATTGTAATATACATAAGCCACTACATTAAGTGTAGAAAAATAGAATAATTTCTTAAAAGAAATCCTGCAAGGACCACAGGAGAAGACTTACAAGCATTACAGTATTACCACCAAACAGAGGTTCTACTATTGAGTACAGCTCATCTAGAAGAGAATATTTAAAGATGCTGTCCTGGTTTCGTCTGGGATAGAGGGAATAGAGTTAATTTTAGATAGAGAGATAGAGTTAATTTTCTTCCTAGTAGTTGGTACAGTGCTGTGTTTTGGCTTTAGTATGAGAACAATGTTGATAACACACTGATGTTTTACTTGTTGCTAAGTAATGCTTATCCTAAGTCAGGGACTTTTCAGTTTCCCATGCTCTGCCAGTGAGGAGGTGCACAAGAAGCCAGGAGGGAGCACAGCCAACACAGCTGACTTGAACTAGCCAAAGGGATATTCCATACCACAGCACATTGTGTTCAGTATATAAACCGGGGGGAGTTGGCTAAGAGGGGCCAATCACTGCTTGGGGACAGACTGGGCATTGGGCAGCAGGTGCCTAGCAACTGTATTGTGCATCACTTTTCCTTCTTGGGGTTTATTCCCCTCTCTTTTGCTTTATTTCCTGTTAAAATTATTCTATTAAAATTATTCATTATTATATTTTATATTTCAATTATTAAACTGTTTTTATCTCTCCCCACAGGTTTTACCTTTTTCAAATTCTCCTCCCCGTCCCACTGGGAGGTTGAGGGAGCAGCTGCATGGTACTTAGTTGCTGGTAGGGGTTAAACCATGAGAGATGCAAAACATTTGCTCAGCTTAATTTAAAATAACTTTCACAGAAGAGAGAACAACACATAATATCATAAGCATTTCTGTATTCTGTAATTACACAGTATTTTCTTTTTTCCTCATGGAACCATTCTAAAATATGAAAATGCTTCAGTATGTAACTACCCTTCCTTTAATTACTCGCATTTTCCCCCAATCACAGTTAGGAAACACACAACGTTTTAGTGATCAAAAAGACAGAAAAAAAAAACCAGGAAAAGAAAAGCAGCAAGCAGAGGACATTAATTTTCCATACTAACACGGATTAGTTTACATAGCTCACTCTGCTATGTAAACCACAATATCTTTTTTTTTTTAAATCTATCATATCAGAACTTCTCAAATGAAAACTTTAATGAATTTTGGTAAGGTTTGAAGGTATTTCTGTTAATGAATTTGCAAGCATTAATTAAATAGGTCATATCAATAATATCAGAATAATACATAAGCCATAACGGTGGATGTTGTTTTCTTAAGCATGAAGGCTAATTGCTTAATTTTCAACAGTTGCTTGGCTTCCAGAAGCTCCAGCTGAATTCAAATGAACCCGAGAAAAAAGGATTTAGCATTTCAGAAGGCATTTTCCATGACGTTTCCCAAGTGAGGGGATGAAAGCGTGAGAGGATGTACCAAACTGACTACAATTAACCTGGCACATGAATTAATTCATTCAATTTCACAAAACACTATCAGGGCGTAGGGAGATTATGATCACAAGTTTAAGGATCTCAGGAAAAATTTCAACATAACGGGGAGATATATAAGGACATAGCTGAAGCAGGTAATAGTTATTCAGAGGAATATGAAAGAACTTTCAAATCATTTGGCCTAAATCTTTGGGGGGGAAGGGAAGAGAATAAAAATCTGTGCTGTTTTAGCTTTGATTCAAATAAAAAATGTATGAAAAGCCTTCCTTGTAGGTTCACAGAAAATAGGTGCATTTATATTAATCATATCTAACTGGATTCCTCTTTTTATGTCAAACCACCGATACACCAAGTTTACCGGAGCTCCTTTTCTTACACATTATGAAAATAAACTTGACAAAATAAGACTTTTTAAATTTTTATAATCTTCTACATTATTGGGCAATGAAACTTTATTCAGTAATTAAAACATCTGATGTAAGCCCAGAGAAGTACACATTCTAAAACATGATTGAGTTTCAGCTAATTTAAACCATAACATCTGTAAAAAATTAATTTTATTAGTATTTTTAGAAGCAGTTATTTTTATCATTTCCCATTTATAGATTTTTGTCAATGTTTCAAATTACCTGAAATTCAAGGGGGGGGGGGGGGGGAGG
>NW_009914917.1:36534-58898 GCF_000696875.1 Nestor notabilis
TCCACATTGGAGAAGGGACAGAAGGCAGAAGCAAGGCTGCACAGTTTTAACTTTTAAATTCTTTTCAGCGAATAAAATATATCAACCATTAAACACGTTTTAGTTTTTCTGAAAGCAAACCTGAAACTGGGCTCACTATGACTCAATGCAGAGGAGAATTTGCATCTTTTTTCACACGATAAATTGTCAGGAAAAATTCATAATATTTAATTAACCATCCACAGAATTCTCAAAATAAATCCCAGCACTAAACTGCTGGGAACAACAAGAATTTAATCCATATGCACTGTTCTCTAAGCTTTCCAAAACTGATCCATACAGTTAACTGAAAAGGAAGAAACAGATCAAAGTTTATAATGAGTTCTAAATGATTGACTGACCACAGAAAGAAGGTTCTGTATTTGCCCCACTGCGTCCAACTAAGCAACACAACAGATCTACGAAGAAAGACATCCTAAGGTGTCTTTTATGCCTTTATTAACTGTGCCCATTAATACACAGTAATAAGGCATGACTTCTTCACAACACTGTGAAGTATTCTATTTCATAGCTGTAAAACGAAGCCGGATGATTATATTCTAATGAGAACAGTAAGGGTCAGTTCAGAAAGGAATGAAAATGCCTAAAACTGGATGTTGGTATTATACCGATGCCCTTATTCATACCAGGATCTTGAAGGACTCTCTTAAGTGCTACTAATCCATAAAGCACTTATGCTTGATAAACGCTTCAGGTTTTTTACTTTAGCTTCCTAATATGTCCCTAGACTTGTTTTGAAAATGAACAAAAATGTTACAATCTTCACTGGACTGAAGATTTCATCATTTGCCTCACATCTAATAGGATTAATAGTATATAAATACGTGTTATCAGGTCTCATTACACACAGTCACAAAAAAAAGTCTTAAAAATAAAAGCACTGTGCACCAAGTGCAATGGAGACCACAGAGACCACATCTCCTTCTGAAAGCCCAGAAAAAATGACAGATTTTCCCACCCTTTAGAAAAAAAAAAATATCAAAAAAAAGTCCTGGTCAAGACACCTCCCCAGTGGGGGTTACCTTGGCTGCATTCCCTTGCTTGCCTGGGGAAATTCAAACTTGTACCATTTTTTCTACAGAGTATCCAAATATCAGAAAAGAGCTGAAGATTTGCTGAGGGAAAAGGAGGTTTCTCTATGTCTATGCTGACAAAATGATTAAATATTTACTTACAAAAATGTTAGCAAACAAATTACTGAAAGAGTGCTTTGAATGAGGAGGTGATCTGAGGATGTTTAAGAGATCAGGCTAGTCAGGGAGAGGTATCAAAACAGATACCAAAATGTTCCAGCTGTTGAGGCAGTACTTCTGGACGCATGGAAGAATTTCAGGTGCTTAGGTGAATTTTATAGAAAATGGCCAAGACAATCTTCTTTGTTTTTTGGGTTTTTTTTAAACTGCCACACCAGCGCTGGGTGCTAACTTCACCCCGTGTGGAAGTAACCCATTTTGGATCTAAACCCATGCTAAAAGAAATAGAACACATTTATGCATTGCATACATATAAATAAATATTTATGCAAACATACTATTACATACAGTATTTATTAAACAAAGCAGCAAATAGCAATTCTAAATTGTTCTGAGAGGTCATTCAGGGCCTTTGGGACTAAAAGATTACAATCAAATTTCAGCAAATATGTTTTAGTCCGAAACACTTAACAGTTGGTTGTTTTTAATATTAATGACATGAACAGAATACATACGAAAAGCTCCATCAGTGCAAATAACTTGCTATTAATTTCTTGTGTTTCAGAATAGCAGAAGCAGTTTTTGTAACAGTGAAACAAGACAGACTAATCTTATTTCCAAATACTACAAGAACATTCCTGTTGCAGTGTCTGACTAAGCAAATGCAGATAGATTGGCCGAGATCTTCAGTTTCAGCTGTATTTGTCTTGTTAAAGAACCACACTCAATCAACGTTTTGTGGCAGAAATTTTTCTGAAGCTTATGGCATCCTCCACTTCACATGGAAGCTGCAAACACAAAAACTAGGATTTGCTCTGCCAACTCCTATTACTTTGATGAAAATTCCTTCCCTCAAATAGCCTTTTAAGAATGAGGATAAAACAAAAATAATTAGGCCAAGAATTATCTTTACAATACTATTATTGGAATAAGACAATAAAAAACTGTTATTCAAGGAACTCAGTTACAACGTTTTACATTGTAAAATATTGTAAAATATATTTTACATTGTAGGATGTTGTAAAATATAAGAATATAAAACTAAAGCAACACTAGCTGCATGGATATACAAAGTGGAAGCTGCAAAAGGTAATACCATATAGCACCTATTTTGTCTAAACTAGAAACCTGGACAGAGAGAGATGATGCCATTTATGGAGAAAATGGACTATGGAAGGAGGTAACATATGAAACAGGCAGGCACAGAGTGAAACAGCAGTGACTATCAATACTTCCAACCTTGTTAGCACCTCTGTCTCCACTGCGCCTCTGCTCCTTAATTCTTTTCCTCCTTTCTGGCAGCAGCCAAGAGGACTTCTGTATTTCAGTTCTCTCTACAGAGGCATGAAAGAGCCAGTCCTTTAATATTCACTTTTTATAAAATGTGTAATGATGAAAGGCCTAAAGAAGAGGAAGGCAGATGAAGGGTTTGCACAGGTCTTGCCAAATGTTTGTTAGAACCAGTTTTTAGTCTGGAGTTAAAGCAAATTCTTTGTCAATGCAAATTCTTTGTCAAAGGGAAAGCATAATAAAATACAATGAAATTTTTCTAAAATTAATGACTTTTCTTGATTAGACCACTGATTTCTTATGTGAAGGAGATGTGTTAATTCCATAGTACCTGCCATTCCTTCATGCATTTGCACACTGTACAGACAAGTATAGTCAACCTGGAGCAGATGCAGATTTGCACAAATATCATGAAATAATAACTGGCCAAGCAAATGGGATCAGAATAAAGCTTTGTTCAAACAAAAAATGTTCAATGTAACGTAAAAATTTTCTCCAGGATCTCTTTTGTTTTGTGGAGGCAGCTGTTCTTCAAAACTATTATCTTGCCGTAAACATGATGGCAAGTTAACTTCACATCAATCTGACTTTATGCCATGTAAAGTTTGGGCAAATGTTTCCCTCCTGGTCAGAAACTTTCTCATGCTTCAAGATCCTTTTCCAGGTGGATATTTAGGCTCCAAAGCAAAACTCTTCTGGATAACTGGCTTTACCCATTTCAGTTTCTTTTGAACACTAGATTCACAGAATATGCGGAACTCCAAGGAGCAATAAATGGAGGACAGTCTATGCTTAAAAAAATCCTCTAATTACTATGATAAGAGTTCTGTTTCTTCTCAAGCACTCACTGATAAGTACATTAGACTAATTTTGTGCTACTTCATAGAGGGTGAGTCTCTAAATCTCAGAAAAACAAGAATTCAAGGACTGGTTTCCAAGTAGCAGCTATGACTATACTTGGCAAAGTAACAGACAATTTCAGGTGCCTTCTGATTTTGTATCAGACATACACAGACCAATACTCAATCAAAAATACAGGACTTGCTCAGGTCTCTGATCTGATTACGGCTACAACAGGCTACGGAAGTGCCTTAAAACACCTGATTTTGACTAGACAGCAGAATGGCTTCTAACACCTTCTATGCCAAAGAGGCCGAACTACATCTGCATTGCCAGGTCAGTAGGTTGTAAAATCTGTCTTAAAAGAACTACCTACCTAACTGAAACCACAGAATCACTTCTATAAATTCTAGCATCTTTGCAGAGAACAGATACCTGTCCCTCCACAACCCAGAGTAAATGTACCATATTCTGCTCATCCTCCACTACATACAGAATAGGACTGATCTTGAGTGACTGGTTGTATACAACAGCGTTGCTTTCTGGTTTCTAAAAATTAGTGATGTAACAAAATTTCTCACAATATATCTGTTTCGTAGTGAAAATCTGCATTGGTGGGAGCTGAGGAATCATGAGCACGAGATCCATAGGAATCATAAGCAAGCACACACAGGAAACTATAACCCAACAGTTTGACACACTGTCAGCCATTTTCACTGGCCTCTTCTTACAAGATATGAAACATTCATACAGCTATTGCATTCCCCACACCAATTAAGCTTTCTCCCCTGTTGCAGTAAGCAGAAGTTAATATTCCTTAAATTATGTATTTCAGGCTATGGTGTCCCTAACTACAAATGTCAGTCTAGGTAAGACAAGCCAGCTGTGGAAATTCATCCCTTTTTTCTCCATCTCACAGAGTAGAGCTGTCCAGTGGGGCAGGGGTAAGAAGTGGGGAACTAGTGAAAAAAAAGGAAATACTATACTGTGAGTATTTGACTTCCTTTCTCCTACCGCAGTTAAGCTGTGCAATTTTATAACTGTTCTGCTTTACTGACAGTACACAAAAATCCAAGATCAAGAAAAATCCATGTATGCACACTGTGAAGATTTATGCATTTATGTGTATGTTCTGTGCCAACATACACATAAATGCATAAACCATACAAAGAACTCTCCATGGTACAGACGTCACAACTCAATATATCCCTAATATTGAGAATACACAAAAAATGGTTTCTCAGTGAACAACAAGATATATGCAAGTAAAGCAAGCTCTGCGGCCTTAATTATTTTATAAAGAAAATCATTCCGAGGTTTTAATTATGCCATGTAGTATTTGAACTCCTACCATACTAAGATACCTGAAGAGAAAATTAATTTAGTCAAAAAAATTGTCAGCTTTTGACTCAAGATGTACCCTAACACCAAACTGCAACAGGAGAGTTCTAACTGCCTCCTATGTTTTCCTAGCTGATGTAAATGCAATAACCTGTTCTGCTGGAAGACATGTAAAAGCAAGTAAGAGAAGCTGTATCACTCCACTTTCTTTCTCCTCATAAGACACAAAAAAGCAACGTTATTAATAGTCTCTTCAAAAAAAGAGTTCTCATTGTGGATGAGTCAGGACAGGAAGGGGTAGAATAATAACTCCTTTTATTCCTCCCCACCACACTGGCTACATAAATGGGAACAAGACATGTAGTGTTTGGAATTAATCTCCACCCATAAATTCTTTAAAAATAACACATTCTTTTTGATCTTTTTCATCTTTTAAATGTGTATAAAATATTTCAACATAAGCCACTGTTTTTGTCATCCTGAAAAACAGGGTGGGAAGGGAAGGGAGAAATCATTCAATTTCAACAGACTTCCATGAAATATGGTTTTCACTTATTACAGAGAAAGTTTCAGAGATAATGAAAAGATAATTATGTTGAAATGTAATTTTCAATTAATTATTTTTTAAATTATGTTGCCGGATCTCCAAATGGTGCCACAATTGTAGAGGATATTTAGCTTTAATCTACTGACAGTAATAGCTCTGAATTATTTTTGTTTGTAGGTCCACTTAATCGACAATTTCTTTTTAAGAAATTTATATTGACCCAATATCTGAAAAAGAGCTGTTGAAAAAGGAATAGATGTTACAGGGCCTTGATTCACACATAATACTATGACAACAATTGCACACATTAATGCTACTGTATTACTGACAATTACATGATCAGCTGTGAAAAGCAATGCTAAAGCATCCCCAGTAAAAGTCCAAGATTTTAAGATTCATTGAGTCTGACAATGTTCAAAAACCTGACTTTTGCCAAAATATGGGGGGGGGGGGGGGGGAAAAAAAAAAAATCAGAGACCACATAGAGAGGGTTAATAAGCTAGAAAACTTGAATTACATGAGAATGAATAGGTTTTCTGGCATTTAAAATGCATTCCTAATCTTCATATATCAGAAATTCAATTTAAATTCGGAATTCATCATGGAGAATACCTTTGTGCATCAGTGTTAGGTCTGATTTAAATTGAAAGGCCTTAACATTTTCTGATCTAAGCATTTAATCTAATACATTTTTTACATAATTAACTTTGAAAGCACTGGTAACCAAATAAAACTAATTTCTAGCTAAAGCAGCATCCAAATTCTCATCTACTGAGATAAAAGTCTACAGAAAAAAACCAAAACAATAAAATCACATACTGTCACAGGCTGCTCCTACCAAATACCCCAAATGGACAAATATTTGGATGTTATCGATACTCAGATATATAAATGACAAAATTTTCCCTCAACTAGCATATCTCTTCAAAAACACTCAACAGAACTCCCAAAATGGAAATGAGAAGACTCAATTTTTATGCAGTAACTAGACTTTTAAGCATAACCTTGTACTCCTTCTCATGTTATTAAAATAAATTAATGCTAATTACTAAAATAAATCTGGAACGTATTCACCAACCACTGCAGTGTCATCCTAGTCTTATATCCATAAAAGAAAAAACAAACTTTACTACAGATTTTCTTTAGTACAATATTATATATGTGTGTAAGTTTGTGTATGAATAAGTACTACACACAAATACATAAATTTAATAAATATGCTATATTGACATACCAAGGTGGTGGGTTTTTAAGAAGAAAGAGTGCTAAGGCACATACATTTAGAAGAATCTTGTATTACTGATGAATTCTTGAAGAAATATCCATAAATTATTACATATTGAACAGAGAGAAGAGCAGACAGCTCAATATTAATTAAGGGCAATATAATAGTCAAGAAATACACTAAATGTATCTTTCTGAAGGATTTTGTTCTGTGTTTATTTCACTTTAAGAACAACGTAGCTGATTTCAAATCAACATGAAAATACGAGGTTTAGCGTTTTTCACACTTTATAACTCAGTACCATAATTGGTACCATATTTATACTGTTTTCATCCTGTTAGAGGAGCTGAAATGTTGTCAGAGAAGTCTGTCACTCTTCAAATAAATTATGTTAAAAATAAAACAGACCCCAGTGTGACCCTCCATTTTTTAATTTTTTTAATTCCCCCCCCCCTTAGAAATGGTGTCATTTGAAGCAGCATATTCTTTGGCATAGACTAATCCCTCTGGCCTGAATACCAAGACAGCTTAAAATTTTCTACCCAATTTCTACCTAAATACTGATGGTGGTACCCTAAGGCCAAAAAAAATAAACTCTCTTTTAAAATACTCTGAAAGGGTATCTAATGAACATCAGAACTGTAAAATCATCCTTGAGTTAGCCATTTAACCAACTATGAGAATTAAGCAGGTAATATGTAAATGAAAGCAGTATGAGGCTCATAAAGCCTCAACATAAGGTACTGTGCAATGAAAAAAAAAAAAAAAAAAGAGGGAAAATGGGATCTTAAGGCAGCGAGGGGAAGTATCAAAATGGAAGGAAGATATAAAGGAGGAAGAGATGTTAGCTCAGAGAAGAAGAGACAGAGGAACCACTAAAGATGATAAAAAAATGTTCAAAACTGAACACTTTTGCAGCAGAAAATGACTATCTGAAACATTTTACACCTCGGTGCCCTCAATACTTTCCACAGAAAGCAGGCTCACAGTCAGACTGCCAGAGTCTTTGCCTGGCAGGCTTCCCAACTCTCTAGGTATCCTAGAAGCTGTTTCCCTAGAAATTCTGCCCAGAGAGCCAGAAAAACAGAGTGCCCAGTGCCTGCGAAGTACAGTTTTCTGCTGGTGATATGCACAAGCTACACAAATTTTCTCTTTTGTAGCTAGAAAGATACAACATCCTTTATTAGCTATCAGTTTGTTATATGTGAGGGACTGGCTTTTCCTACATAATAGATAAGCTGTAATTCTCCGCATCCTACTAACCCTTCTGTAAATTAGTTCAAATTTGAGTTCACTTTGTCCCATCATTTGGTCAAAATGTATGGTTTCTCCAGCACCTTTTTGTAGAAAATTATAGCTTCCTATCTGTAGTAAGAATACTTCATTTCATATATTATAATAAGGCAAGGTCCTTACAGTAAACTAGATCTTCTATAAAATCAAAGAATGCAGCAGAGGGAAACAGCACAATAATTCTTCTTTCAATCCGTATTTCTGTGTGCTTGAAATTTTAACTAGTTTCCATTTATGACAGTGGTCCTAAGGGCCAACTTTTTCTTACACATCTTGTCTTGTTCTCAGACCCTCATGGCCACAGGAATACTATTACAATGTCCCAGTAATATATTTCTCTTCTCCAAGACCAGCAGTGATGCTTTGCAATCATCTTGTGATCAACTACTGTACACAGCAAGTTATCTGTCAATGTCACAAGTTCCAGGGTACACCACACCATACTCTGCCATAGTGCATCTCTTTCTATTTCCATTTAGTATAGTCCATAATGTCATCAAGCTTTTCCAGCATAATATTCATATTTTTCTCCTTTTTTTAGCAAAAATTCCCAAACTTGGTTTAGTGAGTTGATTCTATGAGTATCCATCTACTTCTTTTGACCAGGTTATTATAAAAAATAACTAATGAGATTAGTGGTCCTAGACACACTGCTTTAACCTGAATACCTTCTCTTCCAGGACCCACTGCAGTCACTTTGTTAGCTTAATAAAAAAGTAATGTCAGTCATCTAAAGAAAACTGACTCCTTTTGTGAAAGGGAGTAGAGCACACCTCCAAAAGCTCAACTGGCCTTTGACCCCAGAAAATGAGGGGTTCCTACAGAACTAATCCTTTCAGTCTCTAAACTTTTTCATGGTTCTTGTGTTCCAGCTGCCTCTTTCCAGGACAGCAGAGCAGGGGCTTTTTAACACCTCTGTGCTACAAAGAAAGAAAAACTAGGTCATTTTAAAAACTAGTTCATTTGATTACTCCTTCTTCCGTAGCTGCTTTTATTTTTCACTGTATTTCACTATATACCTGGTTTTAGGCTACTTAAGCTTCTCAGGAGCAGAGTCTTGGGATAACAATCAGCTATTTAACCATTTCTCTTGCAACTGCGGTAAAGTCAAAATTGCTTAAAGCACACTATAACCTTATCTAAACTATTAAATTTCCAATTTTAAGCCTGGTACATATAAATGGTATTATATGGTTACAGAAACAGTATTTTTTTTCTGAGATTTGTTATTGTCATTTCAAAATAATAGAAACCATTATGAGATCTCACTAGTAAGCAGAAATTTCTGTGACAAGTATGGAACATGTTAATTACTTACTCTTATTTTTCATGTTCCTCTCAATTAATGTTAGCAATATTATGTACTGTGAATGACAAAATGAAATTCACCTAGTGAAAAAGTCTGCCAGCAGAAAAAGAGTGTTCTTTGCTCTCAGCTTTAAATATTTGTCTATTATCTGACAGAACAGCCACATGCAGTAGTACTAAGTGATATTTCAACAGAAGCCTACAAAATAAAAGATACTGCTCCTATGCATAGAAAAGGAAAATAATTCAAATTGATTACTTACTTGATTAAGTATATCTTGTTTCTGTAATGCATGCAAGGAAAGAAAGAACATACATACATTAGTACAGTGTCATAAGACTTAGGCTCTGTATTTAGAATAGAACTATTTTTGTTGAAAGGTTAGTGATGTAAATGAACAGATTTAAGACATTAGATAGAATACACCATTTTCTTGCATTAGTGTATAAGACCAGAAAATGGTTCTGTCAGCATTCTAGTCTTGATTAGAGAGTACAAGCAATTTATTTTTAACCATGCAATGACAGATAATCAAGGAAACTAAAGTAAATACAAGGTTTGTCTTTCCCTGCGTACTTCAAAAAAATAACACAAAAATTATTTATTGTCAAGAATAGTTGTTAATGAAATAACTTAAATAGAAATGAATGGTAACGGTAAATGTTAAATTCCATAAATGCATTAACAACAAAAGGAGGGCTAAGGAGAATCTCCATCCTTTACCAGATGGAAACATAGTGACAAAGGATGAGGGAAAGACTGAGGTACTTAATGCCTTCTTTGCCTCAGTCTTTAACAGTAAGACCGATTATTCTCTGGGTACCCAGCCCACTGAGCTGGAAGACAGGAAAGGGGAGCAGACTGAAGCCCCCATAAAAAGGGGAAACAATTAGCAAGTTTGGAGTAGGCAAACGATTTCAACCTGACTGCAAACATTCTGCCAAACTTGAGGCTTCACCTCTCTGGGCAGATCCAACCATGGAACGTGCCTTGCATCATGTACTTATTGCCATAACCTTCTTGATCTTTCTATGCATGCAGATTTATTCTTTTTCTCTACATTTGAACTCTGGAACTCTGGAGCACTGCCCTGCTCCATGCTGCAGCCTGACTGCTTGCCTGGCTGAGACCCTTCCACACACCTTCCATGACACTCTTCATGCAATGATTAACCTTAAGAGCTGTAGATGGTAAGTAAGCAAGCAGGTAAACAAGAAACCCTTGCAAAGGATGACAACACTAGGACTACAAGCACATAATGGTGTGTACTTACTGCCCATTTAGATACAGTCTTTAGCTCCATCTACTTTCCTAATTCTTGCTAGCCTATTCAGTGCTCCTTTCAAATTGAAATGGCTGAAATTAATTAATTAAATATTCTTTCCATCATCTGAGGTTTATTTCATAAATCACAGCTCTCTATGAGGCAGATCTTAACTTACCTATGTGTCTTATATCAGGTATAAAATCTATTCTTCATTGCATATTTGACATTGACTTAGAAAAGGTGGAAGGGCAAAGGTTCAGTAGCATTTGTATAAGTTTTAGTCATCTCCCTTTCATTGAAAGCAGAGAATAAAAGCTCAATAAATAAACTCCCTATACTGGATGACCTTCTGATAATCAGATACATCATTTCCACTAAGCCCCAAAACCACTCACTCAACAAGATATAAGATAATGGAAAAACCATATGACTTCATGTAACAAATTTCAAATACCAATAGCTTTTCTTTTGCTATTTGCATCCCATTACCTCAGCTTGTGATAAAAAAGTGCAATACAGAAGCAGCAGAGTGGAATAAGTTCCTGAACCCTTTGAGCAGGGAGAGGCTTGAAACAAGAAGTTCTTAATGCTTTAATTTTTAAAGTACATAAATATGTCACTCTGCTAAATCTGCCATAACTTTATGCCCCATGTTTATTGGTAAAAAACTGACACCACTGGTAGAAAATACTTCTAAGTTACTTTGAGTGCTTATGACATAATGATCTAGGAAACAAAGAGCTAAAATGGAAACGCAATGGTATCCTTTACAAAACAGAACAAAATGGAAGTGTTGTCTTCAGTATGTGGAAGTAAAAAGATGCACTATCCAGTCGAAATCAGTCAATTTTTGTCATCTCATTTAGAGATAATAATTAATTACTTAAATAGTACATCCAACTCATGGAGTCCAGATACAAACAACTCGAAAATGATTTGTGAAGAGATTTTCCACATGGCAGGTTGAATCCATGTGAAAAATATAGACATACCTGTGCAAAGGCAGTTCTGACTTGGAATATTCATTCAACTGCAGAAGAAATTTCAGCCATTTTGCTTCCAGTTCAGTAGCTTATAGCATGAAACTTGAGCTAATAAATTCTACTAGATCCAAAGTAGCTTCACTGCTAGCTGTGTTTTTCCTTATGCTGCACTCCCTGAAGTCTATGGGCTAAGCAGCAAAGTACAAAAGCTGTCAGGGTTAGCCTGGGTCCAGCGTTGACCAAGTAGTAGTGAATCACTTGATCCCTGCTGAAGACACCGAAGCCACCACAGGGTGCCTGACTTGCATTCCTTCTGCCCCTTCCATCCTCCCATCCTACTCACTGGCTTAGGTGCTCCTCTGCTCTACAATCCCTGGATATTTTGATACATTGGTAGGATTCTGCAAATTGCTGTAAACTGAAGAACGCTGGGAAATGCCACACAATGTCACAGACTAAGCTCAGGACCAATTGTATTTATTAACTCCAGCTTGACACAAATTCTGCCAATTCACCTGCCTTCAGTTAGAGCAGTTGTTCCAGGTGCCCATACTGATCACTTTTTGCCATGATTCAACCTTCACATACCTCCAAATTGGAGGAACGCGTTTGTTGAAAGAGACTAATCTCACAACTTCAAATACTAATTTTTTTATACACAAATTTGACCATGTGTTAACTACATGGCAACATGTTATTTAAATACCCATAAAATGCACAATTATTTTGTACTTTAATAGTTTACACTTCACAAATCTGGAAACATGTAACTAAAAATAAGTGAAAAATTTCAAGAAAAAACTGAATAATAAATTAAGACTATTTTATCACAATCTAAAAGCACAAAGAAACTACAGAATTAAAAAAAGAGCAAGCACTGAATTTGTAAATCAACAGTTCACACTTTTCTAAAAAAAAAAAAAAATAAAAAAAAAAGAAAACAAAACACCACAAACCAGAAAAAAAACCACAAAAAACCCCCACATTCGAGAATAAATTAGATGACCATAGTATTCCCATCCTTTTATAACCTATGATTCTATTTAACTAAAATAATGGAGATTTAATATAATCATTTACAAGATCAACTTATAATATTTTACTAAATTATGAAATACTTTCCTCAGAAACTGACTATTTGAAGATTCTGCTTTGCAGAGTTCAAAGTGAAAAATAATTTTTCAATACTTAATGAGTTATAACTACTTTACTTGGCAATAATTGTCTTTTAGATCCTGAAATGTAAGATGAAGTAATTTTCATTTTTCTACTCTGAACTCCATATAATGCAAGCACAGTTAGGAACATTATTATTAGAAACATTACTGAAATAGATTTTTATTTAGCTAAATTTTGAGTCACACTATTAGGATGTGCTAAGTAGATATAAATTGCAATTGGGGATAACAAAAGAAAATAAACTGGCTTTTTCTACCAGCCAAACCAGAATACTTTGTCTAGTAGCAAATCTGTAAAGACAATGCACATACACACACATAGACATTTTTTTTCCAGCTGAATTCTTCATATTGTCAGAAAAAAATTCTCCTTTAATAATGGGGCTCCTACTACCATAAACAACACAAGAGAAACAGAATTTAAAAAGAAATCTTAACTGAACAGGTATTACTTTTCTAACTTTCAAAATTATGCTTAACATTTGGAATATTTGAAAAGAATTGGGAAGCATGTTAACCTTACCAAGAGGGGTTTATTTTTTTGTGTCTGTGTGCTGGTTTTGGTTGTGATAATTTTCTTCATGGTAGTCAGTATGAGGCTATGTTTTGTATTTGTATTAAAAACAGGTAATACAGGGATGTTTTCATTATTGCTGAGCAGTGCTTACATAAAGTCAAAGTCAAAGCCAAAGCCTTTTCTCAGCCTCACAGGCTGGGGTGTAGGAGAAGTTGGGAGGGGACACAGCTGTGACAGCTGACCCCAAATGACCTAAGGGATATTCCATACCATATGACATCATGCTCAGCATATAAACTAGGGGGAAGTTAAAAAAAGGGGGAGGAATGTTTGGAGTGAAGGCATTTGTCTTCCCAAGTCACCATACTTGGGAAGACAAATAACTTATTTGTCCTGGGAAATAAGATCTCCGGGATCTCTGCTCTCCTGGAGATGGCCAAACACCTGACTGCCAATGGGAAGTGGTGAATGAATTCCTTGTTCTGCTTTCCCTGCACATGCACAGCTTTTGCTTTACCTGTTAAACTGACATTATCTTAATTGATGAGTTTTTCTCACTTTTACTCTTCCAATTCTCTTCCCCTTCCCACCAGGGAGGAGTGAGTGAGCAACTGTGTGAGTCTTAGTTGCCAGCTGGGGCTAAACCATGACAGTCTGTTTAAATCTTAGAAAAGATAATGTGGTTTTATGTAAATTATTAAGCAGGTCTGTCTAATGTGATATTTATAAACTTCTAGTTCTTCAAAATAGTCACATTTTTGTTTTGCAAACAGTTTCAAATACCCAAACAGCTGATTTATAAATATTTTTCTATGTCAAATGCTTAGATTTGCTACAACATTTGTAAATATTTCTCCCCACCATTTCTGACCATTGAAGAAAGAAGAACAATTACCCCTTCAGGATTATATTTTGCTAACACACCACTGCCATGGAATTCTTCTAAGACATCCTTAATTTTCTTGGTGGAATCTGGATGAAGAATAAGAGAGAGAAAATTAAAATAGAGAAAATTGACTTACAAAATATAAACTGTAATTAAAGAAACAAGAACCAAACTGCTAATAGCTTTTCTCAATGAATATTAGTAATTTTCTCTAGCTGTATGAGAGCTGTGGGCACAAAGAAAACTGTAACATACTATCCCCTCTCATTAAATAATATAGAAATCGGCAAATAAACACAAAATGCTGAGAAGTGAACAGTATTTGACCCAATCCCTAACTATTGTTAAGTAGCATATATCTGAAAGAACTGTCTGCAAGGACTATTTCAAGTGAGTTTTGTCATCCTTGAAACGCAAGTCATCTATGGAACACAGCCATTCCCAACAGCGCTACTAAGTCTCCTCTGGCACAGCTGCCAGTAAGTAGAGGTTCTGTCAGAGAAGGCAGAGAATATCAAGATAAAGGAGAAAATGGAAGAGAAAAAGTATTTTTTTCTTCAATCACATCACAGAAAACAAAGGTTGCTATCAACACCTCAATTTTTGCAGACCTTTAAGATATTCTAACCACTGTCAGCTACAGTAACTTTAGGACAACTTTTGTCTAAAAGAATTGTACAAAATCCCTGCAGTTCCAGAGCACATAGATCTAACTTTTCCAGTTTGTTTTTAATTGTCTACATGCAGAATTACAGTTATTTCAAGAAGTAGCCACTACATGCAACTCTTAAACTCAGATTTGCTCAGAATACATCATGCACATAACCATTTTTCAATCTTAAATATCTTAGCAATACAACAAAAATAACTGTAATTCAATATTTTCTTTAAAATGCAGTAGTTGAGTGCACACTAGTCAAATGTGCATAATGGACACAACACTGAAGTAAACTCTAAACTAGTAATGAGTAACAGATGCATTACAAAAGAAAGCAGGTAAAATTAATGGCTGCACATTTATTTGTACAATAAAACCTGGAAGGAAAGGAGAGAAGCAAAGAGAACACCAAGAACAGGACTATCACATGAGCAATTAGTTAAACCCCTAAAATTAAAAACATTAGGACATAGTCTTTCTGATTTTTTTAATTCTATCAACAAAACACAGCATTGTAATAGTTCTTTCAAGTAAATTCAGCACCTCAAACCTGAAGTACATTTAGGGGAAAAAAGAAAAAAAAAGTGGTTTTAGCATTTAGCAGCAAAGGATTTGAAAAATAACTTTGTAACAGTTCGTAACAGCTATAAACACCAGTAAAATTCCATTTTAAGAGGTGCTGAAGGAGTTGTATCCCCTCTACCCTCTTACACAGTTTAGATTGTAATAAGAATGGCTTTTCCCAATGTTCATCATTTAATGAAATTTTCTTAAATTAGAACAGCCAAGACTATGTGTGGCCTCAAAAAAACAGTCCATTTTCACTCATCAGATGTATGTCAATGTTATTGGCAACTGTAAGTAATGGAGTTTACCTGGTCTCATGGGCACTCACAACAAATACTTACTTGGTAAAGTCATTTATAGTCATATTGTGTTATTTGAAATACAGCAAATAATTACAAGAGTAAAAAACATTAATCAATATGGTAAGAAATAAATTTGATTAAGAACTGTAAACAGAATCTGATGGGTTAGATATTTACTGATGAGGACAAGAACACAAACTGATGAGTGACAAACATTACTTTATCTCTATTATTACAGTATGTTTTTCAGCAGTCACATACACAGTTGTATACAAAAATTATTGTCTCTTACGATAATGAATTCAAGAAGCATGAAAGCAGCAGTGTGAGATGAGCAGATGTGTGACAAAGGTGACTCAACCTCATACTAAAATAGGATTTTTCTACACTTTGGAGGAAAGAGGTTAAACACACATCAAATAGAAAGACAGCAAAGTCTCCTCACACACCTTCTATTATCCACAGTAAATAAATAAACAAATAAGAAATGGCCCACTTTATAGCAATTTTAAACAGTGTCTTGAGGTTCTTCTCCCAACAATGACCATGCTTCTTTCATGTTTTGCCAGTCAAAGTCTAATTATCTTTAAATTAGTATTATGCCTATGCAACCATAACTAAAAAAGAAAACCTGACTTAAGTTACTTATTAAAAATAAATTCTTTATTTTATTCATACTCTTCTTAGTCAAGTATCATTAAGATAGCAAATATTCTCTATTCCAGCAATAACACAACTATTCTCCTTTTTTGTGCATGAGCTTAAAGCAGTCACATCTAAAAAGCATAACTAATTCCATGCTTGAAATAACTGACAAGAAAAAAGAGTCTGTGGATGTAAATTCTGCTTTAGTTGTTCCAGCAAAACTCTTCAAGAGATTTTCACATTCTGGACAGGAGCTGTATTTATTACAAGCACCACGACATACATCTCACAGCCAAGACAGAACCATTTTTCAGTCTTCTGTTCAGAGTCATTCAGTCATTTTTTCAGTTCCTGTGACAGTATCCAAACTAACATAAATAAAGATCTTTTAAAATGCTCGGAATGACAGAACAATATTTTAAGTCAAACATCAACTGACTATCTTCTGCACGTGTACTCATCAACAGTGCTGACACTCCTCAGAACATACAAATTTTCCTCAGCCTCTAGTAGGCAAACTAGTGTTAGGAACATGTTGTATCTTTAAGACGCTGACCTAAAGAAGTATGAATAATAGGATAACTTTCAAGTTTCATTCTTATTTGGGAATTAGAAATACAAGTGGTATTGCCTTGGAAAGCTCTACACCCACAAAAATGAGAAACTCCAATGAAATTTTCTCAATTCTTCTTTAAAAAAAAGTCAAGTACTTGCTTTCTGTCACAAATAGACCAAAAATTCCAGAAAATATATACAGAAGTAACTTGGAAGTTTTCCTAACTTTTTTTCCTAAACTTCATAGCTAGGAAGTAACTACAATGCTATGGGTTCCATTACAGTTTAGTCTGATACAGATCATCTACATACTCACTTGAAAATGGTGGTAAAAACATAAGCACCAAACCAGAACCTGTGTTCTCACTTACCTACAAGTACGTGTGTTCTACATAGCAACTTACCTCTTTGTGAGCAGTCTCAATAAATTCATAAGCACCACTCATGTTAAAATACAAATTCATTGGATTAGGCTTATGTGTTTCTTAAATTAAGGACAAATTCCTCCTTTGTCTACGTCTCTGTATTCCAAGCTCTCCTCAAGAGAGGCACATTCTAAATATGCGTAGATATAGCACATAGCCTGTCACTGCAGATCTTAAATCCCCTTATATCTGCAAAGCTATAGCTGGCACAGTATGAATTTCACGTAGCTTTAAATATAAAGTTTGTTTCATGAAACAGCTCTCTCTTTTTTGTTCTCACAACTTCATTTTTACCCACTAGCCCAGTGAATGCCCATGCTTTGGGTCTTCACTCAATATACAGAAGAGCTTCAAGTCTCTCCTCTGGCTGAATGGATTCAAACTCTTATCCTTCAACCCATCTTCTGTTGCAATTTGGATAGCATGCTGCAGTGGTCATCTAGTCAGGAGAGTGGAAAGAGAAAAAGGGAAAATGGGGACCAGGAATCAGAGCTTTCCTTGGATGATGTGAGACATGGTTTCCCACCTAAGGCTCCAGTGAGGTGGGGCAGAATAGGCTAGGCATGGCATGGAAGACTGCTAATTGAAAAGCTATTACTAGCACATGGGGAAACAGAAACAAGTGAAATACCTTATTTTTTTTCAGATGTAGATTTCAAGACCAGTACAAATATTCTCAATTTATAAAACCACACAGTGCTGCAGAATTTTTTTTTTTAAATAAAAACTCCAAAGCCATAGATTTATAGATAAGATCTGGGCTAATGTACTGTTTCAGAATAAAGGCAAACCAATTAAAATAATGACAATAGAAATTAAGAAACCTACATATGTAACAGTAAGTGTCAAAGTGTCTGATTTCTCCTTAACTGTCTTTTAGTCCTAACAAAGATACTTTTTATAACTGAAGACAAATTTACATACTAAGTTCAAAACCATTTAAGATTTAGCCCACATTAAAAATTGTGATTCACTTTTAAAAATGACTCAACTTTAGATGAGTAAGATTGAGCACTTAGTTGAGACTGGAATTAGGTGTACCATTCTCCCATAATCAGAAAACACAAAACAGAAGGAAAGCTTGCCCAGATCACACACTTTGTCTACATTTTCTCCCCATCCACCCCAAAAAAAATCCTTGAAAAGGAAAGAGAAATAAATTAAAAAAAAAACCAAAAACAAAAACCAAACATATTTTGTATGTAAAACTTTTTTACAATTTAAAGGGAAATAAGCACTAAAAAACAATGACTGGATTATGAGTAATTCCTTTATAAATCCAGATATGTTTTTCAATCTCAACAGAATTTCATCACAGCCTCCATACTTATTGGACTGTAACTAATTTTAACACCTACAATAAAAAGTAAAGTAATAACCGCTTTCTACCTCTACATTCCTTCAGTAAACTTTATACAATATAAAAAATATCACAGGCATCCCAAATCATCTCATGATCAAGTTCAAAATTTATTTATACAAGCTGCAGAGGTATTTTCTATACATCTTATTATGACTGAGACGAAGAAAAAAAAAAGTGCAACCTTCAATACTCAATTTTCTGAATGTCAACAAAGCCTAGCTCAAACTCAAAAGCCATACTTGATAGATAAGCCAATGGGTGAAAACCCATCACCCAGTTGACATCACAGTTTTTATACAGGTACTTATTCTTCTATGGACTTTTCTTTCTTTTGTGGCTGCATTCATACAAAAATGTGTGTGTATATATAAATTTATGCATATAGCTTTCTTTATTCAGAGAACTGGATAATGCTTTTGCTCAAGCTATAGCTTTGTTTAATCTAAAGTTTTACTGGTCCAGAAATACCAGCATGTTACAAAGGCCAAGCCTGGCAACACATCTGTGTATAGCACCAAAAGGTAAAAATTCTTCACCTTCCAACAAAAAAAGGTTGTTCCAGTAAAAATATGGTTTTCCTAGTATGACTCAGTCTTGCAGTGTGTCTGAATTGGGAAGAGACACATGATGGTTGTTGACACTGAACCAGAAGAAGGCAATGGCTTACATGTCCTATACTTCCCCTAAATATGGCTGCAGGCTCCTTGGCAAAGCTCTTCATAGGTCAAGACTCAGCTTCGGTTTGTGACTTGCAAGTGGTCTTTTGATGTGAATGTAACAAAAGAAACAAGCATTTGAGACCTTAAGTGAGATAAACACCCAATTTTGGTTTTCTTGTATTTAGAACTTAAAATCCATTGCTGCCTTGAAATGAGTGGCTGGGCTGGGAAGGCAATCACTGTCCAGTGGTCTAAAGGAGTCTTACCCTTACTAGTTGCTAGCTACGGTTTGGGTAACACTCCTAGAAGTGGAGAATCTGAGTGACTGCACCTTCCAGCAAATCACATTCCCACTGAATTATCTGACAAACAATTCAGGAAAAGCTTAGAAATGCAGACAGAACTGGATGATGATAAATACGGTGGTGAGTGACTTCTGCAACAGGGAATGGAGGAGGTGGAAGAAGCAGCAGGTGACGGAGGTGAGAACCACAGCTCCTGCTGCAGAGGACAACTTCTTCCTCCTAACACTCAGAGCAGGAGCTGCCTCTTCCACCCATCCTCCCGGCCCAGCATCACAAGGAGGAAAATTGATCCATTCTACCCACTGCTATGTACTAAACAATACTTACACAGACAATCAAGGACTTCTTGGAGAAAAAAGCAATACTGACTGCACGTGCCAGTATATCTTTAGTCCATATTAACAAAAAATGTCCACCAACCCCATGTCCCTGCTTCGTATGTTCAAATGAAAGTATATTGCAAAAAACAGGGTTTTGGGGAAGAATAAGGGGGAGGCTTAATTTTCATCAGCTAGTGGGATAAGCTTTGAAAGGAAGAAATAAATAAAGGACAAAAACGTACCCCAGGACTTGAGAGGAACTACAGATAATTCCTATGTGTACTTCAAAACATTTTGAGAGAAAAAACAGTTAATCAACTCTTAAATTTAAAAATTACTACAGCTAACTTAGCTTCTTTTGGATGCTTTTATCTCCCAACATGCAGAAAACTAAGACCCAGTCTGAAAAATCCTCAGAGGGCTTCTCTGAGAACAAGGTTCAGGGTGTCAGGGTGCTGCAAGGGCTAGGGGCTCCCCAGGGCAGCAGGGCAGAGCCTGTCACATCCCCAGAGCCAGGAGCAGGGCAGCATCCAGCACCTCTCTGGGGATGGGGCAAACTCTGGGGAGGCGGAGTGCAGCCCTGCTACAGGGCAGGGATAGCCAGCCCCAGGGGGATGACATAGGGTCCTAGGCCACAGGCAGGATCTAGGAGGCTGGGCAGGGACACTCAGGCCTGGCAGTGTTCCCTTATCCCAAGTTCAGAAAGTGAGAAAATCATTGCAAGTCATTCTACCTTACTCTAGTTAATATGCTGTACTTGAAGAAACCCACTGCCCTGAGACAGAAGTAGGAGACACCTCAGGAGACCTCCCCAGCCCTCAGATCCCATCACCCCATGTAAGCCTGAAAAGTAATGCAAAACCTTCAGAAACTAACTTTGTGGCTCCTTCTTTCCCTTTTCTCATTTCCTGCTTATTTATAGCTGTTCACAGTATCCGATACAGGCTGCCAACTCATAACCTTTCCAGATAGAATGATGATGAAACTATTCTTTATTAAATTTAGGAAGTAATGCTATTGACAACATATTTTGCCCCAAACACTAAGCACTAACTTTCTAACAGCGAAAAATCAGATCAGTCAGATCTGAAATTTAGCTTGTGTTACTTCTGATTTTAAGTGGAAACAGGGAAATGGTTTTATAAATTGATAATATTTGTACTGGTCTTGAAATCTACATTTTAAAAAAAATATGGTATTTCACCTGTTTCTATTTCCCCAAAATTATTCTTTATGCTTTTCATATGTATACTTTGAACTCATTACCTATTTAACCTAAACTTTAATTATGGCTTCAAAAATTATTGTATAGGGTATATTAACATACAGCAAATATGCCTTTATTTTGAAGAGTTTGGGGGAAGCTCCTCGGGTGGTCTAAGTTGTCCTGTGCAGTTAAGGGTTCTTGGTTTTGTTGCTTTTTGTCTTCTTTTCTACCGAATTTCTTTATGAACAGGCTGCCTGAAAACCCACTTCCAGGGAGAAGCCTTCACAAGTTCCTTGGCAGCATGTTCCAGTGCCTCACCACTCTCACAGTAAAGAATTTCTTCCTTATACCTATTCACTACAAGACATAATTTCAAAGCTACATCTGGTTCTTCCATTCTTCCATGCAGCAAGGTTTTTGAACTGGTTTTATACTCTTGAAGCAGGAAGATTTAATGGTTACTTCCCCCTCCGCCAATTTTGCTTTATCATGTTTCTTGCTTCCAAACTATCACATTAATTTTACTCTTCCTCTTACAAAGTTTTAAAGGTTTATAAAGTGACAGTTCTTGACATCCTATGTATTGAAACTATTTCAGATATGAATTTTAGCTCTAAACATTGGATGCAACACTTCTGATTTTTACCTGTGGCAATTTTCTTAATATACAATATAAATGATGAGTCAAGCGATTAATTTTAAAAATAAAAATCCAACTCAATTTGATTTTGTCTTACATGTTTCTTCTATTGTCTTCTACTATCTTCTACTTCAAGATGTGCTTTACTATTTCAAAGAAATGTTACTTAAAAACATAACCTGCACTTCTTGCAATCATGATTTTCTGTCTTGGGAGCAAAGGCTTTAAAATTTTGAACTACAAATTATGAAGGTTCCTGCACTTAATGAGGCTATTTACTAGTAATAAGATGGTTTTCCCTTTGTCTTTTCTAAATTTGATTCCTAAACTTCTGTCCTTTGTGATCGCCGTCTTGTTATAGTAGAGAAGAGCTGCCGAAAGCATTCACTAGAGCCCGTTCTCCCCAGGACTAAGGGAAACAAGCCTTGACAACTCTGTCAGAAGTTTTTCAATATTTAATTGCAAACAGAAATATCAAAAACTCCATCAAGCACTGTACTACTGTTATTGTATACTGCTATTTTGGCATGTCCAGTTCTCTGCTACCTAACTAGTTGCTACCTAACTAGTTTTGGATGTGGAGACTCCACATGAGAGATTTATATATATGCTGTATACCTTAACATACAATGTTGCCAAGAACGCTGCCAAGCCCAACATTAATTTTAGTATATACATTGAATGTGTATGTTCAATTTGGTGAATTCAAATAAATTTTTGCCATCAGTAAGATATTACCTGATCTACCCTAACAAATCTCCGTTAAAAAAATAGTGTTAAGGTGTCCACATATAGTCTGGAGAAGGGAAA
>NW_009914917.1:58929-63763 GCF_000696875.1 Nestor notabilis
TCCTCTACACTCTATACATCTTTGGACAGCATAAGCAGATTTGACCATTACATGGTATTTCATATTTATTAAAACTATGCTCTAGTTTACATTATCAGAAATTGCCTGAAATTTCATGACTCAATACTTTCACTAAAAATAAATACATTAAAAAGTATTATTGTTTATAGTAAGCTTCTGAATTTCCTTTGTACAGGGTTTTTAAGTTTGTGCATGTTTAAAGTGTTGACACTGCAACAGCAGTTCTAATTTTCCACCATTTATGCTGAGAATCTTGCCATAATTCCATTTTGGATATAATCTTTGAGTACTTACAGTATTACAGGTGTTGAGGCTGTGGAAACATTGATATCACAGGAAGTTTAAAGTTAGTCACTGAAAAAATAATAGTTGTGTTGTCCAGAGGAGTTATCTGCTGAGTAGACATCTGCCTAGTAGTCAAAGGCTCCAAACCACTGCTTGCTTACAGTGGCATGGTCTGATGCAGAGATTGTTTCCACTGTGGTATTTACACATACAGCTATCTTAAAAATAAAAATAAAAAAAAAAAAATCAATTCTGGTTCCAGATCTAACTTTTGGGATACTATTATTCTCCTAATGCCTGGGAACTTGAAGTTTTATAAAATAAAAGACTGATAAGAGGCTTCAAGTTTGTCTTAATTATATATGGAGTTTTCCTATTTCCATTACTATAGTGAAGCAACTCAGTATTTATATTATGCCTTCACACATTAACTAAGGTTAATATATGCTCATTTATCTTAACAATTGCAATTGCAAACCTATTTTGGGAAGTCTGGTTTGTGTTCATTGCTCTGAGAAAGAAATATATTTCAAGTACAACCATAAATCTAGCTGTGGAGTTCAAAATTTAAAAAAATTTGGTTTCCATCTAAGCCAGCTCTATGCTCAAGTTCACAATCAAAAAGGTCTTTTACAGCACTGCTGTACCAAGCCTTTATTTTGTCAGCATGAAATACTTTCTTCTATTAATTAACTGCTTTATCTCATTAATCTCTTAAGAAACATTACAGACAATACTGACCATAAAGGACAATACTTGAGAGAGTACAAGAGAGACATACTAGGCATGGACATCAAGGAAAAGAAAGCTTGTAAGGTCATTTTGCGCTCCTGTAGAGCTGTGCTCTGCTGATCGTTGTTTGATGCATCTCAAATCCTTTCCCTTTCACTACAAATACATTAGACCTGAATTCTGTATCTGTCTTAGTTCAAAGAGATGTAATCTTCCACCTTTCCAATTTAATATCAAAGCTGGAATAGGACAAATCTCCACTCACTCACTCTAAGGAGACCGGAAGCAAGAATAAACCTTATAATAGAGTCCACTGATAAAAGGCAGCATTAAAACCTACTAGGACCATTTGTGACTTTATCCAGCAACATTTTAATGTTGAAAAAACAGTCCTCTGAGAGGGACACTCCAAGGAAGACTGCATTTTCATGGACACTTACCTAGCAAGGTAATAACATTATTCAGATAAGTAGCTCCCTCAAGCAAGTTTGAAGAGCTCTCTAATCATCCTGAACAATATCTACTTAACTATGTAATTTAAGCAGTTTAATACACTTGAATTATTTGCCCTCTACAGGCTTTGAAGCCAAAGGCCATTTGCACTCTTTAGCTTTATTTCTTTCTCCATTATCACTTTATGGAATTTATTCAGCTAATAAAACAAAAAAGAATATATAAATTCTCAGCCATCTTTGTTGTAGTCCCTCAGAAATATGTTTAATCCTAAAATAATCCTTTAATCAGTTTTCCACTATTTCATCCCATCAATCTATTCTTCACTACTTAATTGTTCTCCAGTCTTATTCCTCAGCATAGATGTCTGCCCTTTTGTGTACTATGACCAATTAGTAGCTTTTTTGTGATGCATATAGTAGTACACAGGTATCTGTGTTTTGAAAGTTCTCTCTCCAGCCCTATAAGTTTACTGCCTTATCTTTGGGGAGGAAAGAATCCCTCTGTCACCACGTTTTACTTTAGGGAAATGCAAAATGGACTGCTTTCAGCAAATCTGAGTCATAGGGAAGACAGACCTTTATTCAAAAGGAATTGTCTTGAGAAAGGAATGAGACTTACTACAGATGTAGACTGATTATTGCCTTAAAACACTGATGATGGACTGCTGGATAAATATACTAGAATAATTGAACAAAGATGTAATTTCATGAAAGCATCATGTGGAAAGGATGGAAGCAACTGACTCCTACTTCCTAAACAAGTTTAATCACTAAGTGTACAGAAAAAAAGATATACATGATGATATCATGAAAGAAACCTACCACCCAACAAACCAAAAACCCCATCAAATAAACTGGGGAAAATCCAGCTTATACTATATACAAATGCATATAACGTAACTGAGTAAAAGGTAAAACAAAGTTCTACAAATTCTGAGCACATACATAGTAAAAGCACTTCTTACCTATAAGAATACCAAGAACTATGCTAAATAAGATAAAGAACCTGTTAAGTAAGTACAAAACTTTCAGAGTTAGGTTGTATTAATTTGGAGTTTATTCCTAATATTTCCAAGGCAGTAAATCATCTTAAATGCACTTCTAACATTCTCAAGGTTTGAGGTTTCGTTTGGGTTTTTGTTTGTTCGATTTTTTTGTTTAGACATCAATTAGTGATCTATACCATTTATTTGGATATTTTAACCAACAGTCTGGACCAGGAGAGGAACCAGTCCCTGACTCAAGTCAAGCGGATTTTATTATTATTAAGAATATTTTATTAAAAATACTTCTATTTTTTTTGCTTTGAATACTATTGCATAACATGCTCACATCTATAAAAATTCACTGAAAATACAAAGCTATGGAGGTGCTATCATGATAAACTCAAGATTTCAGGACTTTTGCCATTGCCTAGTAGGATGAGAACCTTCAAAATAAAACATGGCAGTGTCTGTCTTCCCTTTAACAGTATGGCCCAGCAGACTTTACTTGGAGCAGTAACCATGGCTATAAACTTCTTTGAATGAGTTACCTTAGAGGCTTTGAGGCATACACAATACACTGCGTACCAGCGTCTTCTTTCATTACCCTCCCCAGTTCTCTGAAAAAACTATATTAAGGTTAGTAGACTATCATCCTTTTACAGTTCAAACAACAGTGTAAGGCAGATAAAATTTTTCCACCTTTGATTTTTTCAAGAATAAACTTTGGTGACAACAGACATACAACAGGATCGTTCATAATAAAACATTCCTGCTGTCTAATTTCCACACCTATTAATTATTTGGCTTTCTCACCTCACTGAAATCTAAGCAGGAAAAAAAAAAACTAGGAAGGAGATAAATTCATTTACTGAAACATCTTTTCTGTTACCTGTGCTTCTAACTACAAAGATATGCCCCTAAACTACATTCAGTGTCTATTGAGAAAAAAAAAAAAAGATATATGTCTATTTACTGTAAGCCTAATAAACTTAACATAAGCTTACTGAAATGTTTTATGAACATGTAGGCCTAAAGTACAGGTATTATAACAACACTAAGTTATCTAACCTAGTAGCAAAACACCACTAACATGACTCTGGCATTCATCAACTTAATGTTGCCACAGACAAAAGGCAACATAACAGTAATGAACCAACAACACTCACAGGTCACAGGATTCAAATTTATATCCCTTCCTAATCCATCCAATCCTACCTCAACATGCTCACACAGGACAGGTTTGTTTATTTAATATTATAGTGTTCAGTTGGAAGATTAACAATGATACTCTCCAGAGCATCTAAGATCAAGATAATTTGAGCAAAGATGATCGGACAGACCAAAAGCATGCAGAAAAGCCACGAGAAGAAAGATGATCTGACAGACCAAAATTATGCAAAAAAGCCACAAGGAGAAGGACAGAGTTAATCACAAAAAAGCATAAAAGGAACAAGAAGAGACAACAATAAGGGGAGAAGGAAAGACAGAAGAGGCAGACAAAAATTCAAAACCAGCAAGACAAAACAGAGGAGAAAGAAAAGTTTATTCTTCTGATGATCTTAGAATCTTCCCTTCTTTCACCTTTTTCTTTGTTTGCATCTTCACACTCTTTTTTCCAAGTTGCAAGTAATCTATCTTATACAGAAAAAGCTCTCAGAAATGCTCAATCACTTACAAATCATAGAATCATATAAGAGTTAGGGTTGGAAAGGACCTTAAGATCGCCATGAGCAGGGACACCACACACTGAACTATGGCGCCCAAGGTTCTGTCCAGCCTGGCCTTGAACACCTCCAGGGTTGGAGCATTCACAACTTCCTTGGGCAACCTATTCCAGTGCCTCACCACCCTCACTGTGAAGAACTTCTTCCTTATATTTAACCTAAACTTCCCCTGTTTAAGTTTAAAGCCATTACCCCTTGTCCTACCACTACAGTCCCTAATGAAGAGTCCCTCCCCAGCATCCTTGTAGGCCCCCTTCAGATACTGGAAGGCTGCTATAAAGGTCTCCAGGCAGCCTTCTCTTTTCCAGGTTGAACAGCCCCAACCTTCTCAGCCTGTCTTCATACGGGAGGTGCTCGAGTCCTCTTATCATCCTCGTGGCCCTCCTCTGGACTTGCTCCAACAGCTCCATGTCCTTTTTATGTTGAGGACACCAGAACTGGACACAATACTCTAAGTGAGGTCTCACAAGAGCAGAGTAGAGGGGCAGGATCACCTCCTTCGACCTGCTGGTCACACTTCTTTTGATGCAGCCCAGGATACAGTTGGTTTCTGGGCTCAAGTGCACACTGAAGCCAGCTCATGTCAAGCTTCTCATCAATCACCACCCCCAAGTCCTTCTCTGCAGGGCTG
>NW_009914918.1:0-3714 GCF_000696875.1 Nestor notabilis
ATATATATAAAAAAAATTGTTTTTTCCCTCAGAAACTGTTCAATAGAACTTTCCAATAGAGCTTTTGGACAGTTCATGGATGTTGTTTAAATAATCAATCAAAGAATCACACTTTTCTATTAAAAGAATAAAAGGTTTATTATGTGTGAGGACTTCCAATGCAGCTCCCGCCCGGAAGAGGACTTTGTGCCACAGCTGCATCTGTAAGCCCAACACTGAAGACTCTTGTCATTACCCTGTGTAATAATTTTCCTGAAGTCTGGAACTAATTTCTTGAGGAAATTTTTTTTCTCGACACGTTGTGTTTCTAAGACTGTCTTCTCGACTTGTGTAAATACAACCGGGCTGTAAATAAGTGCAGATGTAGATACCTTCTAGAAAACAACGAAAGCAAACAGACAGAAGTGACCGTGTGTAGCCTTCGGTGACAAATAAAAGAATATTTTGTGTTTAAATGGAGGGGTTTTTCCTCTTTTTCATGTGAAAATGTTGTATTCTTCACCTCAGTGTTTGGTCCTTACGTGGGAGGTGGACATGGTGCAGGCCTGCGGAGAAGGACTTGGGGTGTTGGGTGATGAGAAGCTGAACATGAGTCTGCTGCAGTGTGCACTTGAGCACAGAAACCAAGCGTGTCCTGGGCTGCACCAAAAGCAGTGTGAGCAGCAGGTCAAAGGAGGTGATCCTGGGAGGTGATCCTGCCCCTCTACTCTGCTCTCGTGAGACCTCACTTGGAGCACTGTGTGCAGTGCTCGTGTCCTCAACATCAGAAGGACAGGGAGCTGTTGGAGCAAGTCCAGAGGAGGCCACGAGGATGATCAGGGGCTGGAACAGCTCATGTATGGAGACAGGCTGAGAACATTGGGGCTGTTCAGCCTGGAGAAGAGAAGCTGCTGGAGACCTCAGAGCAGCTTCAGTGTCTGAAGGGGGCTACAAGGATGCTGGGGAGGGACCTTCATCAGGGACTGGAGTGACAGGAGAAGGGGTGATGGGTTCAAACTGAAACAGGGGAAGTTCAGGTTGGATCTAAGGAAGAAGTTCTTCCCTGTGAGGGTGCTGAGGTGCTGGAACAGGGTGCCCAAGGAAGTGGTGAGTACTCCATCCCTGGTAGTGTTCAAGGCTGGACTGGACAGAGTCTTGGATGACATGGTTTAGTGTGAGGCGTCCCTGCCCATGGCAGGGGGTTGGAACTAGATGATCTTAAGGTCCTTTCCAACCCAAACCATTCTGTGATTATGTTAGATGCATGTTGAAGAAAATACTCTTGCTTGGTCCGTGGGGACAACCTAGTGGGAAAAGAATCATAGAATGGTTTGGACTGGAAGGGACCTTCAGAGGTCATTTAGTCCAACTGCCCTGCAATGAGCAGGGACATCTTCAACTACATAAAGCTGCCCAGAACCACATCTAGCCTGGTCCTGAATGTCTCCAGGGATGGGGCATCCACCACCTCTCTGGGCAACCTGTGCCAGTGTTTTACCACCCTCATTGTAAAGAATTCCTTCCTCACATCCAGCCAGAATCTCCCTCTTTTAGTATAAAATGAAGCATAGGACTGGGTGGCAGACACCGGACAAGGAGCAGGGAGTCCCTCCATGGCTATCTGGATTTACTGCCTGGGCATGGCTCTGCTTCCCAAAACCAGGTGAAATTGGGTCTTATAGGACAAAAAATACAGTCAAGCATTGCTGGGTGTAATTTTTCTCCTCTGAAGGTAGATGTCTGTGATAGGGCAAGTAAATGGCACCTCTCTTTCTCCTTTGGCACTAAACAGAGCGAGAGGAACCAGTTCTCTTTTAGGACTAAAACTAGTCGAGCATTTCTGGGTGTAATTTTTCTCCTCTGAAGGTAGGTGTCTGTGATAGGGCAAGTAAATGGCACGTCTCTTTCTCCTTTGACACTAAACAGAGCGAGAGGAACCAGTTCTCTTTGCCTCCATCTTAAACCAGGTCAGAGGAGGAACTGCTGGTGGATATTAGCCTGTATGAGGTTTCCCCAAGGTTTCTACCCAATTTTGCCCATTCCAGGTGGGATATTAGCCTCTCCACCAGCAATCCATGCTTTGTTTCAGGGCCAAGGTTCTCAGCCTTCAACTTCCAGCCACCAGACCTGGAGCAGCTTCTCCAGCTATCCCGCAAAGCACATGCCCCCTTGACACTGACCAGGTCCCCTCTTTGCTGTCCCTTTGCTAAACCAAGCAGGATAAACTCCTTCAGCCTCATGGCACAAAGTCTGCTTTCCATCTGCTGGGTTGTTTTAGTTTGGCATGTTTGGTGACCCTTCCTTCAGCACAAGAGCTGTGCATAAAGACAGGGTCTTGCTGCCAGGCTCATGGGAGATCTTTGTCTCCAAGAAAGCCGGTGGCCCCTTTCTTGCCTTAGAAAGTGCCTATTGAGATAATTACAGGGAGACCTTGACATCCTCCCTTGAGCCTCTGGTTTCCTTTGGGTCTGATTTGCAGCCTTTGCTCGGAGGCACATGCATTGGTTTGCATCACGCTGTTATTCACATGCATTCTCAGGCAGTGCTTAGCCAGGGGATTCAGATCACCCTGTGCCAGTGACCTGCCCTCGCCGGTACCCACCGTCCATCACTCGTCATCGTTTATCATCGGCAAAGACCCGGCTTTAAATCATTGATAAGTGCATTGAAATGCATTGGACCAAGGACTAATCCCCGAGGGTAGCCAAGGAAACAGCAACATTTGAAGCTGTCGGTGAAGCAGGTTTGGCTCTGCCTCATGTGGTCCTGCCAGATAAGAGCAATGTTTTAATCAAAACATTATGGGTAGTAAATCAAGTGCTTTCGGGAGAGCTGCCCTGCCATGCCGGTTCGAGAGGCCAGAGGAGACTTATCACATTATGTTTTTAATGGGGGCCATAGCCAGAGGCTTATCTTTTAGGAGACTGCAAAGAGAATCTCCTTGCTTATAAGATAGGAGAGCAGAAGAATTTGCTCTCTTTTGCATTCCTCCTTGAAAGCAACTCGTGCTTCAATCACAGACGACATCTCATATATGTTTGGAAAGTCCTAGAAATAAAGAATAGTGATTATATTCAGATGGGAGAAATGGACACGTGGACAACACTGTGATGCGCCTTCAGATGGGTCATCCCCACAGGACCAAGCGTGACGGTCTTTCCCATGGTCAAAACCAGGGCTGCTGCCTGGCACGGCACATCACACAGCCCACCTGAGATACTGGTCCCTCCAGGACTTTTTAGCTTGGTTGGTGTGTGTGATAATCCTCCCATCCCTCCGCCACACAGCGTGGATGTGGCGATGCTACACCTGCAGGCTGGAAAGAGTCCAGAGTTCCAATCTAATGCTCCCAGTGCCTTCAGCTTGCCTCCAGAAAGATGTAGGTTCAAGACACAAGAAAGGTTGAGCTGCTGTTGAGAGTGGGGATGGAGAAACTTCCACAAAGAGTGACCTGCTTTACAAAACTATCTGGTCATTAGGGTGTCCCTTTGCAGCACCTGAGCTGGGTCTTTGTCAATACATGACAGCTTTGCTTTGGACCAGTTGTGTTTATGTGGTGATGATTTGTAGAGAAATTTCCAGGGCGAGGGGAGCTCCCTTAGAATCACAGAATCAACCAGGTTGGAAAAGACCTTTAAGCTCATCCAGTCCAACCATTCCCAGCAGTGCCAAGGCCACCACTAACCCCTGGCACTGAGGCCTCGGCTCCACGGGCTGTGAACACTTGCAGGGACG
>NW_009914918.1:3742-6690 GCF_000696875.1 Nestor notabilis
CTGAGCACCCTCTGGGCAAGGAATTGTTCCTCAGCTCCAGCTAAACCTGCCCTGGGGCAGCTTGAGGCCGGTTCCTCTTGTGCCATCCCTTGTTCCTTGGGAGCAGAGACCAGCCCCCTCCTGGCTCCATCCTCCTGTCAGGCAGTTGTAGAGAGCGATAAGGTCCCCCCTGAGCCTTCTCTTCTCCACACTAAACCCCCAGGTCCCTCAGCCCGCTGAAACAGCAGCAGTCCAGCCAAGGGAACACATGAATTACTGTGATTTTGGATGCCATAGAAGCATTTCTTGGGTTCTGCTGGAAAAGTGCTCCAGCCCACAGTACAAACCACAAGCCCTAGCACCTCCTTCTCCTCCATCATACTGTCTGTAAAAACACAAGCCTTCCTAAGCCCTGCCAGCACACCCTTGTCAGGATTTACTTGGTGAAAGATGGGAAGGAATGCAGGAACAGAGCAAGCACTGCATCCTTGTGGTTCACGGCCCAGCATGCTTGGGCTTAATACCAGTTTATTTCCCACTCTCTAAATGAATTAAAACACAACCACAGCCAAAACACAGCTCTGAGTTTGGGCTTGGGCCTGCCACATTGCTCAGGCTGCTCAAGCAGCTCCAAGCACACCTCTTGAGACCCAAAGCAGAGGTTTTTAACCCCAAATTCAGGAAAGCTTTTCTTACCCCAGAGTTTTTTGGGCAGGGGAAGTCAGCCAGGTCATCGAGTGAGCTTGTTCAGCACAGCTGGTCCCACAGGTGAGATGCTTCAAGCCAGCAGGACCACACTATGGCTTTGATTTCTGTCTCCAAGAGCAGCACGTGAGAGGACTCCATTAGTTCATCATTACGCTGCTATTTTCTGTCCAGGAGATACTTGTGTCCTCGAGTTTTACACAGCCAGATGTCATCATAGAATCATTCAACTTGGAAAAGACCTTTAAGATCATGAAGTCCAATCGTTAACCCAGCACTGCCAAGGCCACCACTAAGCCACATTCCCACATGCCACATCTACACATACTTTCAATACCTCCAGGGATGGTGACTGCACCACTTCCCCCGACAACCCTTTTGAGGAAGAAAGTTTTCCTAATACCCGATATAAACCTCCCCTGGTGCAATCTGAAGCCATCATCCACCACCATTCTGAGCTCCAAAACCATCAAGGTCTAAATCTGAAGCTGGAGCATGATAAGCCTGGCAGGAAAGCATCCTTAGCAAAGCAGGTCTGCTCATAAGCAGTATAGACATAATCAAGGCAGAGGGTTAATAAGCCATGGCAGGTCACAAGCTGGTGAAAGATTGTATGAATATCCCCCCCAATGCAGCCAGAATAGAGTTCATTAAATCACTTCTACAAATCCTCTTCCATGTAATCTGTGGTCCTTGATTTCAATGAAGAAATAGAGTAAAACTGATCTGTAAATGAAGCATATAAAGAAATAAGGACTTTGTGGTCATTTGCAGTCACTGTGTTTCATACCTGAGCTGTGTTTCCCCATAGAAATCTCCTTCAGGCTACAGGAAATATTACCTCCATTTTACCAGCAGGACTCGTAGGGCACTGAGGTTAAATGCTTGGCCTGAGATCACACAGTTGGGGGATAAATAATGGAAAAGCTGTGACTCCAAGGCCCTTGTGCCACCCGTTGGCTGGTGTGACTTCTTCTGGGCTGAGTTTTCTTCTCGTTGTATTACTTTGCTATCTCAGTCATGGCATTTTTAATTAGAGCTGGTCCCATGCTCCCATAATAAAGCAGTATTTAATAGGGGGCTGATGTCAGCCTGCAAGGATCAAAGAGCATTTGGGACTAGCACTGCTGCCCATTGGTGGGATCTCATCATTGGAGGTGAGCAGGCTCTTTGTCACACCACGACAGGGATGAAAAGCAGGGTTTGCTGCATTTCAGAACTGCCCTTAGTGTTTGGGTACGAAGTGGCTGGTTTTGGTTTCCTGTGTGTGATCTTCACTGTAAGACAGACCTTGTTGATAAACAGGAGCAAAAGGTTCCTCAGCAGCAATAATCAGGAGTTTCTGATTTTTGGAAACTTCAGAAGATGCTGGAATAGCACATTGTAGTAAAAATCCAAATCCAGCACATGGTACATCATAATAAATGTCCAAATCCAGCACATGGCAGTCCACATCAGCATGTGTCCATGAACCAGCCACAGACAAGCTCATGGCAGGAGACACTGGAGTAAAGAGTTCACTAAGGGTCAGTCATGAGTTACCTATTTCTATACCTAAAAAGCTTCTGTGTTTACACTGCCCAGGATAAGCATTCCCAGGGCAGGAAGAAAGTTACACCAAACCTTGACAAACAGTCACAGAGTGGGTCCCAAGGGTGACTGCAACTACCCTGAGGATCTCACCAACTTGCCACTGAGACCTTCAGGGCCCAACAGGTAGGTGATACCAAGGTACAGAAGGGTTTTTTCACCTCTGTAAATACAGCTTCCAGAGCTGGACATTAACTGATGGGTCTCTGTATATTTGGGTTTTGGGCCAGAGTCTAAAAGAGCAGCTATAAGAGGTTAAACCCTGAAAGTGTTTTGTCTGTCATTCTGGACATGTTCTGCACTAGACCAAGGATCCTTTTCTGTTCATGGTGTATGTCCTTGATTGGGCCAGGTCTGCTCTGGGGCAAGATGTTGGGGCAAGAAGACACTGCACATGGGCATTGCTCTGCCTCTCCTCCACACCCTCAGGCTCCCTCCCTAGTGCTCTCCTGCCTCTGGATGTCACACCAGAAAGAGCCACCTCCAGCCTTTGGTGGGACAGCTCCAAGGAATGTCTCCTGCCTGTCCATGGCTTTGGGCTGCTTCCCACCTACACAGCATTCAGGCATATGGGGCTACATGAGCTCGGTGGGTTGCTCACAGCCCACAACTCAAAAGAGGTTGTGTGTTCATACAGAAATAGATGTGTGTGTATATATATATATATTTATATA